>NC_035439.2:20753162-21005662 GCF_002127325.2 Helianthus annuus
TACATCTCATGCTTGTGCAAACTCTAATCAGCAGGGACCAAATCGTTCAAAACGAAAGCAAGCTAAACAGGCTAGACAAGTGAAGAAAATCAAAAATGATACTTTGAAAAATCAAAATACTCACACTTTGAAACGACAAACGTGTTTCAACTGTGGTATTGCTGGACACATCACACGAAATTGTGTTCATCTCCCAAGAATGCAATCTAAGTATAAGAGTTTTAACAATCAGAAGGCTAAGCTAAATCGATCTTGTTATTCGGAGCCAGTGAAGGCTGCAAAAACTGAGGCAATGAAGAATAACAATCGTAAGGCCAAGCCCTCTGATTATGACTGGAATGCAGCCAAACAAAGAAATCAAAATTATCAAAATAATTTTCAAAGAAATAAATGTAAAGATTTTGAAAATTACAACTACAAGTGGTCAAATCAATACTGGAAACCCAAAGGTAAGGCTGCTCCGTCAAACACATGTTCACACAAGTCTGTCAACAAAGACAAATCAAAGTTTTTGAATAAAGACAATTTAGTTTGGCAGAAAGTGACGTACATTGATGCACAAGGAAAACCCAGATCCACTATGGGCTGGGTTCCTAAATCTAACTGATTCTGCAAATCGTGCAGGAATAGCTGTGGAGGACAACCGTGGACTTTGGTACATGGATAGTGGCTGTTCCAGGCACATGACAGGAGACCTGTCCCAACTTGAAAATGTCAGAGAATTTAATGGTGGATATGTCTCTTTTGCGGGAGGAGAATCAGGCAAAATCATGTTAAAAGGAACAGTGAGAAATGGCGTCTTAAGCTTCGAAAATGTGAATTATGTCCCAGAGTTGAAACACAATTTGCTGAGTATCTCACAAATTTGTGACAGAGGAAATTCGGTTCATTTCACCAAGAAAGGTTGTCTTGTACTTAAACCAGGAATCGTGATCCCAGAAGATTGGTTTTTGATGACTGCTGAAAGACGTGGAAATGCATATATTATCGATATGAACAAGAAACCATGTGAAGAAATTACTTGTCTCTTCTCGAAGATTTCAAAACATGACGGTCTGTTGTGGCATCGTCGTCTTGGTCATGTGAATATGAAAAATCTGAATCGTTTGGCTAAAGGTGAATTGGTCCATGATCTACCTGTTAAAGATTTCATGTTGGTAGAGAAGTGTGTTGCTTGCGCCAAAGGAAAAGCCCATCGAAAGCCTCATAAGTCCAAGCCTACTCCATCAATAAAAGCGGTACTTGAGCTGCTACACATGGATCTCTTTGGTCCAGTGAACGTTCTCAGTATTGGCAAGAAGGCGTATTGTCTTGTGATTGTCGATGACTACTCTCGTTACACATGGGTTTACTTTCTTGGTCATAAAAACGAGGCTGCAAGTTTGATCAAACAATTTGTCACTCTAGTGGAAAATCAGGCCTGTACCAGAGTGAAAGCAATTCGACCAGACAATGGAACGGAATTCAAAAATATCACCTTAGACACATTCTGTGCAGAAAAGGGAATTGAACGACAGTACAGTGCACCACGAACTCCACAACAAAATGGAGTAGCTGAGAGACGAAATCGTACTCTTTTTGAGGCTGCACGAACCATGCTGGCCGACTCGAAGCTTCCTAGTTTCTTCTGGGCCGAAGTAGTTAACACGACTTGTTACATCCAGAATCATGCTTTAGTTAACAAACATCACATGAAAACTCCTTACGAGATTCTGGAAGGACGTAAACCCTATGTTTCACACTTTCGTATCTTTGGTTGTCCGTGTGTTTTATTGCTCATGGATACTAATGGAAAGTTTGAAGTCAAAGGGGACGAATGTTTCTTTATTGGATACACTAAAGGATCTTCCTACAGAGTATACAATAAAGTAACCAAGAAAGTCGTCGAGTCGTGTAATGTTGAATGGCTCGAAGAAAACTCCACGGACGCTAGAGTTGGTCCAGATTGGCTGTATGATTATGCTGACTTGTTCAAATCATTTAACATTCTGTCTAGTGTTGATCCTGATGCAGGTGTGTTGAATATGAAACAACCAGTTTCATTCGTTGATACGAAAGAAATAGAACACGACGAAGGAATCTCAAGAACTCACACTATTGATCCTCCTGGAATGCGATTTACTGAGAATCCAATGTCTCAAGAAACCCCTGAAGGTGCTCAATCTAGTGGTGTTTCCTCAAATGCATCTGGATCAGAACTATTTACTAATCCCATTCCTGAAGATTGTACAGTCACTACTCCTGTGGTTCACAGTCCGCCAGCACCTGATGAGGGGGAGCCAAGCAACATCAACACACTCCAAGACGAGACCGTACCTAAATTTCCCATTCCAACAAGCGTTTAAAGAAATCATCCTATTGAGAACGTAATTGGTCCTGTTAATGCAGGAATTCAGACCAGGAGCCAATCAGGAACCATTAATTTATGCTTATACTCCAGCTACATTTCTCAAATTGAACCTAAAACCATTGATTTAGCTTTGCAGGAACCAGGCTGGGTTGACGCTATGCATGAGGAGCTAAACCAGTTCGAGAAGCTAGGAGTATGGAAACTTGTGGAATTGCCAAAAGGGAAACGCAAGCTTGGAACTCGCTGGGTTTTCAGAAACAAGCAAGATTCTGTAGGAGTTATTGTTCGCAATAAAGCACGATTAGTGGTCCAAGGATTCAGACAGATAGAGGGACTGGATTATGATGAAGTTTACGCCCTTGTTGCCCGACTTGAAGCAATCCGGATCTTCTTAGTATACGCATCCTACATGGGGTTCACTGTTTATCAGATGGACGCCAAGACTGTGTTTTTGTATGGAGATGTGAAGGAGGAAATCTTTGTTGAGCAACCACCGGGTTTTATTCATCCAGACCATCCAGAATATGCCTATAAACTCGATAAGGCATTATATGGATTGCACCAAGCACCAAGGGCTTGGTATGCAACTCTTACCGAACATCTTCTGGCTCATGGATATACTCGAGGCACAATAGACCAGACTCTGTTTATTAAGAGAGTGGGCAAGGATCTGATACTGGTTCAAATCTATGTCAATGATATTATTTTCGGATCAACAAGTGAAGTTCTTTGTAAGGAATTTGAGGGAGTCATGAAAAAGAAGTTCGAGATGAGTGCGCTCGGAGAAATGACACTGTTCTTGGGCTTACAAGTTAAACAAGATTCTCGAGGCATTCTACTTCATAGACACTGTTCTTGGGCTTACAAGTTAAACAAGATTCTCGAGGCATTCTACTTCATCAAGGGAAATATGTGGATGATGTGCTAAAGAAATTTAAGTTCACAGACGCTAAATCGGCCGAAACTCCAATGGCAGAAAGACCGTTGCTGATTGAAGATGCAGAAGGATCCCCTGTTGATCAACGACTTTATAGGTCCATGATCGGATCATTGATGTATCTGACAGCGAGCCGCCCAGACATTATGTTTGTTGTCTGCAATTGCGCACGATATCAGGCTAATCCTAAAACTTCTCATCTTATTGTTGTTAAACGAATCTTTCGGTACCTTAAAGGCCGACCTCGGTTTGGTCTGTGGTATCCGAGGGATTCAAATTTTGACCTATTTGTGTTTTCTGATAGTAATTTTGGAGGCACTGATAAGGACAGGAAATCCACATCTGCTGGATGTCAATTTTTCGGTGACAGACTCATCTCTTGGCAATGCAAGAAACAGCAAACGGTGGCTATTTCCACAGCTGAAGCAGAGTACGTTGCAGCTTCGGCGTCTTGCTCCCAAGTGGTGTGGATGCAGCATCAATTGCAGGACTACGATTTGACTTATCTTAATACTAACAATACTGTGATAATGATGCTGCCATACAAATTGTGAAAAATCCTGTCTTCCACTCAAAAACCAAGCACATTGATATTAAAGTTCATTTTATATGAGACTGCTTTGACAGAGGTCTTATCAAACTGGAGCTAATCGACACAGATGCAAATGCTGCCGATTTGTTCAGTAAACCTGTCAGCAGTTCGAAATTTCAAGTGCTTGTGGATTTTCTGAAAATGATCTGATTTACTGACTGAGCATGTTTTTGGTGTTTCATAGGTAAATTTGTTCATAAAGTTTTCTATTCTTAGGTAGTTTTTATTTATGCTCAAATTTAGGGGGGGGGGGGGAATTTGGAAAAATACAAAAACATTAAAAAATTATAAAAAATACAAAAACATTGAAAAATTAAAAAAAAGAAGCATTGCATGACATGGGAAATGAAATGAATTTTCACATTATGGTGAAGGGCTGACTCAAGTAAGACCAGTATCGAAACAGTTTAACTTTAGTATGATGTGTTGGTAGGCTCTTTCCTTAAAGACTGGAAACTTTGGCTGTTTCTGTTCAGAACTAAATTAGTACATGACCTCAGGAAAGAAAGTCACTTGGAATTAGCACATTTCTATTTGAATGTCCCCGATACACACAATTTTGGTCTGACTCTGAAATCTTCTCTGTAAAAGTCGTGTATCTCCTCTGTTTTGCGTGAACAAAGACCTAGAGGTGCTAGGCAGCGTTTAGCTTCTGTTTTGCGTGAGCAAAGACCTAGCTGAGCGTTTGTCGTCTTATAGATCAATTAAACACCCAAACGAGGTCCTCAAGTGCCCAAAAGAAACCCAAGAAACCTATATCAAACTGAGAAAAACTCATTTGATCTGTATATTATATCTTCTTTACTTATGATCTATTCTGTTCTCTTCTCAACCTATTCCCAGTTAAGATTTCAAAGATCTAGATTGAACTTGTGAAATATGTGGTAGGGAAGTTGCTTGCATGATAGAGTGTGTTGTCTATAATTCTAGGATTTGATTAGTATTTGTTTGGGTGTTCATTGTTAAGAAATCAAAACATGATAAAATCAGTTACAGGCAGTTATATGGAAAAGGTCTAGGGAGATGAGTTTAGGTGGACAAATATATTGACAGTCGTCTAGATCATTCGGTAGTAGATCAGTGTTGATAAGTGAAGTCAAGCCCAAAACCTCGTGATTTGATCCCTGAGCAATTTCGATATTTCCTATTTTATTTTTGTAAATAATTGTTTATATTATTTATTTTTGTTCTAGGTTTTTGTGTTCGTAAAACGTGCTTAGAAAGTTAATTGGGTTGTTAAAATTATAACTGATTTACTAAAGGATTCTTGAATTAAATTAAAAATTATTAAAGAAATCCTTAGATTAAATGTGTATTTGAGACGGCCTCGGCCCAATCTTTGGTCTCGGCCCAAATTCGAAGGCCCAGTCCACACAAAGGGCTAAGGTATAAAAGGCAGGTCTCGAGTCGAGACCTCATTTCTCACTCGAGACCAGCTACAATTCCTCTCAATTTCTCTCTATAATTCCGGCAATCTCTCATCATTCCAGCTAATTCCTTGTTTCCGACGTGTTTTCTGGTCTCGATTCATCAAGATTTGAAGGTATTGTGATGATGTTGTTGAAGTCTTGCAGGTGGTTTGAAGATTTGATGAAGAGTTTATGAAGATTTGAAGATGAATATGAACCCTAGTTTTGAACATACTTTGGTCTTCAAAGAAATCAAAGAGTGTTGTTGGGTTTTTGATCCAAAAATCAAGCAGATGAAAGTTGTTTGTGTGGTCTCGACTCAGGAAACACATGAAGACTCGAGACTGGTGGTTGCAAGTCGCAATCTCATGGTCTCGACTGGGGTCTCGACTCGAGATCTCCTAGTCTCGACTCATGGTCTCGACCAAAAACCTCATGGTCTCGACTCATGGTCTCGACTCGAAACCACATGGTCTCAAGTCAAAATTTTACAACCTGAGTCATGGTTCTGTTGACCAGTGCTGATATTTAACTTTAAAGTCTGAAATTTTTGAAATTTGAACCAAGTATATACTGAATTTCTCATATCCCTAATGATCTTTGGTTTCTGCAGAATATGGACCTGAAATTTATTCCGACCATAATCAGGCAGGCTACTTGGCACCACCTCCGGAGAAGCACAAGATAATTTTCACTTCTTTGATCAAAGGACTGAATAGCTGCAGATTAGTTCACGCACTTCGAGAAAATTCGGTTGTCTACGAAAGCCTTATTCAAGATATTTGGAAGACGGCAAGGTTCGAACCACTCGAAGCTGGAGGAAAAGGAACTATAATTGCTGAGATTAAAAAGAAGGTTGTCTCTGTGACAGAGCAGATGATCCTGGAGGTGTTACAGTTTAATGATCGAGAAACTGATCCTATTGAGCTTCCAGCTGGGACTGTGGAAGCAATTTTACCAAGATTGAGTTATGAAGGAAAGTATCCGTCATTAGTGAAGAAATTTGTGCATCCTTATTGGCGTCTATTGGTGCACAGGTTCATTCTTTGCATGACAGAAAACAGAGGAGGCACAGATCAATTGAACATCACACAGTCTGCTGCTCTTGTTTGGGTGATAACGAACGAGCCCTTCAATTATTCGAAGTATATTTTTGAAGCTATGAAGAGAAATGTGATTGGAGTCAGAAAGGACAAGTTTCTTATGTATCCAAGGTTCTTGCAAATGATTCTTAATGCTCGTTATCCAGAGTTGGTGAGATCTGGAAACACCTTGGAGTTGAAACCCATGGGTCCTGCAAGCTTTGGTGCACTCACTCCTAAAAAGGGTACTAAAAAGAGATTTGAAGGTTTAATTCCTCTGGAGAAATTCGGTCAGTTTGCTGAGACTGAAGATGTAGCTGCTGATCCAGTGATATTGCAACCTGTTCTAGTGAATGCTGCACAAATCAATGCACCTGTAAATGCTATGGTTGCTGAAGAGCATGATGTTCAAGGTGCTGCTGAAGATGAGCCTGAGACAGAGATTTTAACGATCAACTTTGACGATGAGGGCATAGAGATAATGTGTGATTCAGGAGATGATGAAGAGCTTCCTCCTGAAATTGAAGCTGACGTTGTTGTTTCTACTGTTCAACCTGTGATTTCTGCTGAGAATTTGGCTCTGTTGCTTAAGTCTGTGACTGATAAGATGGGAAATCCTCTTTCCAATCTATCAGTATCAAATGAAGAGCCACCAAGTGAGAACCCAAAGGATCCTGATTCATTGCCTTTGAAGCGGAAAATGAGGGATCCTCGACTCGGGATGTATGTTGAACAAAACAAAGATCAACCCATGAATGTTGTTGAAGAAGATGATGGCTTATATGACTTCGATTTTGAGAAGAATGTCACTGATACCACCGCCAACACTGAAGATATCTTTGAGTTTAATGTTGATGCTCAAAGAAGTGATTTAGAAACCACCATTGCAGATATACCAACTACAAATGTTGTTTCTGATCCTGACATCGGGCCAATGCCACCTGTTACGTCTGAAACTGCAGGTCCATCTGGAATTATTCATGACGAGCCTGGAAGTTCAAGTGGTAAGAGAATTGAAGAGCCATTGAGGATGTTGTTTGATGATGATTCTAGTGATGATGATGAGTTCATCAGTATGAGGGAAATGAAGAAACGACTAATTGTGGTTGAGCAAGATTCGATTCATAAAGACGCTAAGATTATTCAACTTGAGGATACTATAGTGCAAAAGAATCAACAAATTGAACAGCTTCAAGGTAACGTCAGTTTGTTGTTTAATATGGTTTATGATTTACGTGGAAAGTTGGAGAAGAAGTTTGGCCAAGAGTTTTCTGATCCAACTAATGTGGAAAATAGAAGAAAAGCGTTTGATAAGGATGATGCTGAGAGAAATGCTGCTATGGAACAATAGTTCAAGAGGATTACTGACCCGGTTGCAGAAAAAGAAAAAGCTGAAAGAATCACGAAGAAAAGAGAATTGGTGATCCTGAAAAACAAGAATCTTAATCCAGAAGATGAAGATGCTAATGCTACTCATCATCTGATGGATGTGGGTGAAACTCTTTATGATAAAGTTGGGATCGATCTGGTGTAGTTAGCTGGGGTTTTGATCATGACCGACGAAGGTGGTGGATTAAAATAAAAGTTGGCCCTGTTGAGTGGTATAAAAATCCAGCTCAGTTTCAAACTTTTACAAAAGTCGATTTGATAAATTTGTCAAAGTCACCTTATGTAGATGATCTGCCTGGTGGTCGTGGATATTTGTTCTTCGAGAGACTGCAAAGGGAAGTTGCTCGTAATTTTCCTTCAATGCACACTGCAGAATCTATTGTTAAACCAGCTAAGGGTATTAGAGATCCAAACACTAACAAGCGAATGAAGATTGTGCACTTGCCACCCACTGACAAGGAAAAGATGATTCCTTTGGTGAAGAAGATACCAAAAGGTGCTCTGAAGACCTTGCATTTTTAGGCTTATGATGAGCGTCTAGGGCAAGCAGTGATTGTTTGTGATGGCGATGTAAATTTCCGTTTGGTGGATCAAGTTGATTTGCTGAATCTTGCTTATGAAGATTTGGAAGTGTTAGCTCGCAATCAAATTAGAGCTACTGAAAAATATGAAGAAATAGCAAAAGGATGGACTGCTGCTATTGCTTCAGCCATTCACATTCGCACAAAAGGATTTGGTGGGCTCAAGGATCGTTTGGGTGGTGATAGTGATCGTTGAAGTCTCAACAACCTCCATGCATAAACCTAGGGGGAGATTGTTGGAACCTGAAGGTTTATACATGGAGGGATACGAAGTCTAGGGGTTGATTAGTATGTTTTGTTTATTAATCTTTTGGGTCAATATGTATTGGTTGGGTTATATAGTTGGTTTCGAGTGGGCCTAGGGTATCGACCCACATGTTTTGTATTTAATCAAACCTCAACCTTTAGGTTGAGGTTGATCAGTTGACTAGAAGGAGAGGCAGCCGAAACCTTTTGGGAGTCTTGTATCAGTCACCAGTTAATCAGTGAATGCAAGTTTCCGGTTTGTTTTGATTATATTGTTTTGGTTTCGATTACTTATATTCTTGAATCCACTTGTGTTTGATTTCTGCACTTACACAAGTTCTTGTTTGATATCATTGGAAGATCCTCAAGGGTTTTACATGGAAGCCTACAATGATTAGGTTAAGTATACCGAGGACTCCATGCAAGCCTCATGCCTCATGTTAGGAACAATGATTCCCGAGATTCAAAAGGATTTTGAACATCACAGGGCATACGACATGATTACCCAATTAAAGGAAATGTTCCTACAACAAGAAAGGGTAGAACGCTTCGAAACTGTTTGGGCGCTTCATGCATGTCGAATGGAGGAAACCCAATCGGTATCATCTTATGTCCTTAAGATGAAAAGCCACATTGATCGCCTTGAAAGGCTAAATTGTCCCGTCTCTAAAGAGTTGGCTACGGATTTGATCCCCAACTCTTTAACAAAGAAATTTGAGAGCTTTGTAATGAATTACAACATGAATGGATGGGACAAGAGCATTGGTGAGCTTCATGCAATGCTCAAAATGGCCGAAGCAGGAATGGGCAAAAAGGCTTTACCCGTCCTAGTGATCAATGAAGGAGGCAACAAGAAGAGGCCCCACCCGGATTCTAAAGTAAACTATGCTAAAAGAAAGGGACACGTCAAAGGAAAGGGAAAGGGAAAAGCTAAAGCAGAACCCGCCAAACCAAAAGAAAAGAAGCAAAAGGTTGCTACGAATGGCCCATGTTTTGGATGTGGTGAGATAGGACACTGGAAGAAAATTGTCCAACCTATCTCAATGAGTTGAAAAACAAGAGGGATGCAGGGCAAACCTCAGGTACTATCTTTATGATACATGTTGAGCTTAATGTTATTTCTTCTAACACATGGGTACTAGATACCGGATGTGGAACTCATATTTGCAATTTGTTGCAGGGGTTCAAAAGAAATAGACATTACAAGAAGGGAGACGCTAGTCTCTTTATGGGCAACGGAGCAAAAGTTGAAGTCGAAGCTCAAGGAGACTACGTTTTAAAGCTTCCAAGTGGTTTGGAAGTGATTTTGAAGAATGTTTTATATGCTCCTAGTTTGACTAGAAACATAATTTATGTTTCCCTTTTAAAACAATCTGGTTTCAATTTCGAATTTGTTATCTATGACATTTATGTTTCTAAGAATGATGTGTTTTATTTTAAAGCTATGTCTTTAAATGGTATTTATGAATTAGGTCATGATAACACATCATATGATAGCTCAATGTACCAAGTAACCAACAAGAAACTCAAAATGGATTTGAGTGATTCCTACCTTTGGCATTGTCGCCTTAGACATATAAACAAGAATCGCATGCAAACACTTCAGAGAAATGGTCTTTTGAAAATGAATGAAGATGATTCATTTGATGTATGCGAATCTTGTTTACAAGGCAAAATGACCAAGACACCCTTTAGTGGAACATTTGAAAGGGCTAAGGACTTATTAGGTATCATACATTCAGATGTATGTGGTCCTTTTAAGCCTATGACTAGGAATGGTGAAAGATACTTCATTACCTTTACCGACGACTATAGTCGTTATGGTTATGTGTATTTACTGAGACACAAGGATGAGGCATTTGAAATGTTCAAAGACTTCAAAAGTGAAGTAGAAAATCAACTCAAGAAAATAATCAAAGTCCTTCGCACCGATAGAGGAGGTGAATACCTCAGTGGTGTTTTTCAAGATCGTCTTAGGAGTTGTGGAATTATCTCACAACTTACTCCGCTTGGAACACCACAACATAATGGTGTATCCGAAAGGAGAAATCGTACTCTATTGGATATGGTTCGATCTATGATGGCTAGAAGCACATCACCTCTATCGTTTTGGGGTTACGCTTTGCTCTCCGCAGTCCATATACTAAATATGGCCCCAACCAAGAAAGTGGAAAAGACACCTTTTGAAATATGGCATGGAAACCCTCCATCATTATCATTCTTAAGGGTTTGGGGTTATGAAGCTTATGTTAAGCAGTACACCCCAAATAAATTGGAAGTCTGATCTACTAAGTGTATCTTCGTAGGATATCCTAAAGATGATATAGGATATTATTTCTACGATCCAACCGAGCAAAAGGTATTTGTTGCTCGAAAGGGTAAGTTCTTGGAAGCTAAGTTCCTTATGGAAGGAACTAGTGAGAGAACAGTGGAACTTGAGGAGGATCAAGAACCACAAGACGATACACATTTGGTTGATACTAGCGCTCAACAAGAGGTTGTTGAAAACGATCAAGAGGTTGATCAGAACACACAAAATGTTCGCAGATCTGGTAGAATTAGTAGTCCACCTGAAAGATATGGATTTTTCATGGATGGATGCTACATGGTAGATTCAGATGAACCAACCACATACCATGATGCAATGTCAAAATCCGATTGTGACAAATGGCTTGAAGCCATGAACCTAGAGATGCAATCCATGTATGACAACTAAGTTTGGGAATTGGTTGTGCCACCACTTAACTCTAAAGTAGTTGGAAGTAAGTGGGTTTTCAAGAAGAAAACATATATGTATGGTAACTTGGATGCTTATAAAGCAAGACTTGTTGCAAAAGGTTTCACTCCAACTCAAGGGATTGATTATGATGAGACCTTCTCGCCTGTGGCGATGCTAAAGTCAATCAGGATATTATTTGCCATAGTTGCATATTATGACTATGAGATCTGGCAATTGGATGTCAAAACGGCTTTTCTTAATGGATATCTTGATGAAGATGTATATATGGTTCAGCCTGAAGGTTTTGTCGATCCAAAACATCCTGACAAAGTATGTAAGTTAAAGAAATCAATCTATGGATTGAAACAAGCATCGAGAAGTTGGAATCACCGTTTTGATGAAGAAATTAAGAATTTTGGGTTCATCAAGAACGGCGATGAAGCTTGTGTGTATAAGAAAGCTAGTGGGAGCATCATCACTTTCTTAGTACTGTATGTCGATGACATTCTACTGTTTGGAAATGACATTCCAACCATGGAAGGTGTAAAAACTTGGCTTGGAAGTTGTTTTTCCATTAAGGATCTTGGTGAAGTCGCCTACATACTTGGAATAAAGATCTATAGAGATAGATCAAGGCACTTGATAGGTTTAAACCAAAGTGCATACATTGACAAAGTCTTGAATAGGTTCCAAATGGAGAACTCTAAGAGAGGTTTTGTACCTATTCAAAAGGGGACAATATTGAATACATCTCAATGTCCAAGCTCAAAGGATGAGCAAGAGAAAATAAAAGGAATCCCATATGTGTCAGCTATAGGATCCATCATGTATGCAATGATATGCACTAGACCGGACGTATCATGCGCCTTGAGCATGACGAGTAGATACCAGCAAAATCCAAGTAACAGTCATTGGAAGGCTGTTAAGTGCATATTAAAATACCTTAGAAGGACTAAGGATATGTTTTTAATATATGGATCTGGCGAGGAGGAACTCGTTGTAAAGGGTAACACGGACGCGAGTTTCCAAACCGATCGAAGTGATTCTCGATCGCAATCGGGGTATGTCTTCATTTTAAATGGTGGAGCAGTCTCTTGGAAGAGCTCAAAACAAGACGTGGTAGCATTGTCCACTACAGAATCAGAATACATCGCCGCTTCATTAGCATCCCAAGAAGCTGCATGGTTGAAGAAATTCATAGCCGACCTAGGGGTGGTCCCTGCCATTCAAGACCCCCTAAAGATCTTTTGTGATAATGAGGGTGCGATTGCTCAAATCAAGGAACCTCGTGCGCACCAAAAGACTAGACATATCGAGCGGAGATTCAACTACATAAGGGATGAAGTTGAAAAAGGAAAGATATGTATCCGCCAAGTTCACACCGATCAAAACATTGCAGATCCACCCACGAAGCTCCTTGACCGGCAAAACATGAGGGTCATACATGTGTCTTAGGACTTTGATATTCTAGTGATTGGATTTGATCTATTTTGTATTTGGATATTGGACCAATTGTTAATTTAACTCTTTTATGGTATTTTGAGTTACGTTCCATTTTAGCATGTTTAAATCCGTGAATAAGTTAATAATTCTAAATGCCCGTAGTCGATCATAATTATGGGAACAAATATGAATGTAAGACTATTATGAACTTGGATTGGTGGATATTCATTTAGTATGAATATAGAGCAAAGTGTTGCTGCCAAAGTTCATAGATATTTGTGGGATACAAGTATTGGACTGACTCGCTCTCAAATATTGCTGCAGGGAATCATTTGTGATTGATCATAAGTAAATTTGAGTAAAGGCGAATATCATAGTATCCTCTGACTTGAGATACATATTGGGTCTTGATATTCACCAAGTATTATACCTTGACCTAGTTCTTAGCTGTCTGTAGCAAGACAGTACATAAGGCTAAACTCAGGTGTGGTACAAGGTGATTGTGAGAGACGTATGTAGTCGAGAAGGGATTTGTTCCTCTTATTCGTTGAGAGTAAAATGTCTAAGGCCTGCTAAAGTTAAATCAACAGAGAGTGATCACTCTATGTCTCTGGATTTAACATGATATCTATAACAAAAGGATAAATGATAGATTCACCTAAATCATGTTCAAGTAAAGGACTTGAAGGGGATGATGTTATTAAATAGGAAATATAGTCATACGTATTAGGGGTAGTAAACTATAGTTAGGTGGTCTTTACTACTTGCATCAATCTTCTATGTATCTTGTGCAAGTGGGAGATTGTTGGATTCTATATGCCCAAGACACATATTAGATTGATGTGGCTAGTACGTTGTGATCCAAGTCGAGTCATACCCAAATACAAGCTAGACAAACACCTATAATATTTATTTATGATATGATCAAACAAATAAATATTAACACTTAAAATATTTAGAAATTGGCTTTCTAAATAATTACACTTGAGAAACTAATAAATTATTAGATAATTTATTTTGAGAGAATATTTTATTTTGTTATTTAATGGGTTAAATAACATTTTAAAAGGATATATAAGTCTTATAACATGTGGTGTTATAATTTTATAAAAGTTACAAAATTAATCAAAGACTTAAATTGTTTAAAAAAATAATTGAATTTTTTTTATAAATAAAAGAGTGGGCCGCCCCCTCTTCCCAAGACCATTTTGGTCTAATAATCTTACATGCAATTTGCATGGTTAGATGCACTTTGATTGGGCAAGATTTGTGGAAACCTTCTCTATCATCCTTTTATTAATTTTTGTATGACAAAAATTAAAAACACTAGATATAATTTTTCAAGTGAAAGACTTGAATTCTCTCTCAAAAATTTCGGCCAACATAAGGGTTGTTCAAAGGGTTTTTCAAGTTTGATTCAAGTGTTCAAGTCCTAACTAAAACTAGAGTGTTTGTTGGAAGGCTTGGGGTATACAAGCTTGAGGTCTTCTACACTTGAAGGCAACCGTTCAAGAAGCATCATCTCTTTCATTTCTTTTTACTCCAAGAAGGTAGTCTTCTAAACATCCTATGGTTGTGTTTGATAGTATGCATGTTCATATATGGATCTGGGTTTTGAGATTTTGCATATAAATGAAATTTATATCTTAAAAGTAACATGTTTTAAAATATTATTTCCGCTGCGTTTTGATTTTATACGGATGAAATCACTTTGATAAACATGTGAAAATCCCATCAGTCTCGATATGGACCATGCGCCAGTGATGTCGTTTAATCATTTAAGTATTGCACACGAGGAATTGTTGGTAGATCTATCGGGTTGACAACCCCGTCGTGACCGGTCGCTCCGTGTCAAGTCAAACGACGAATTGATATTCTGTTTATAGTCTAGCCTTGATTATCCCTACATTGTAAATATATAGTTCTTAATGTCTAGCTAACTTACGAGTCTGAACATTTGATGCTATAAATTTAATATGTATACTTGGGAAGATACCATATTCGGAGGCTTCAGGTAAACGCATGCGATGGTTGACCCATGGTTTTTGTTAAGGAAATAAATTGACTTTCAAAAATTATATGGATGTTTTATAATAAACACATAATTAGAAAGCTTTTTCCTTGGAATCAAATTGTTTAAATTTGAAAATGTGAAATCACCTTCCTTTGTGTTGACACTTGATTTTAATGTGTTCTTCAGGTACTTGAGTTCGGCTTCGGGAATCATGGCGTATCTTGTGGTTGTTGATGCATGTTTTGCCACTTAAATATGTTGGACTAACTTTTAAACTTTCTGCGACAAATGTAATAAGATCCGTGAGGATCAAAGACAATTTAACTATGTCGTGGTTGTGTCATGTTTTGGAACGTTATGCTTAAAAACTTATGTTTTAATTAAGTTATTATGTCCAACAATTTAATGCATCGAACATCAAGATAGAAATGGCCACCAACTTCCGTCACCACTACGTTTTATATTCCGCTGCGACGTTTTTGGGGTGTGACATGATCAAGTATGAAGTATGTATAACATGAATTTAAAGAAATACGAATTTTATTTATGATTCAAGTCTCGGACTTTACAACGATTACAACGAAAGTACGACTACAAGAACACAAGACTTCCAAAATGGAAATACAAACGAGACTTTCTATTTATGGAAAGTACGAAAAAGCAGGGCGTTACAATGTTGCACTGTATCACATTCGGATTGGAATTGTTCTGACTCTGATGAGTATTTGATGCAGACGACGATTGAGTGGCACACCCCAACCAATGGCGGAAACATCGGAGTGAGACGAAAACGAAATTGCAAGAGACTTCATAACACTATTGGTGACAATATTTTATTCAACCCCATTTCATTTCATAAAACCAAATTGTCAATATTACATAGAAATTTCAAATAACAACATGTTCATAACATAACAAAACAAAATTGATACAACATTTTAAATCTAAGACGTCTAAATGTGTATCTAGGCATCATCGCTACTTCGTTTCATAACATCATCATCCTCAACCTGTAACATGTTTAAAATAAAGTTCAATGCAAAAGCAAAAGCGAGTACACGAGGATTGAATAAAGATAGCATAAGTATAAAAGCATTTTCTCGAATCCACATGGAAATTTGTAAACAAGGTAACTAGCATGCATCACAATATGTCAAACCCAAGTGTCCACTAGTATTTAGCATCCCTCGCCACAAACGTAACGAGACCGTTTTAGAATAAAGACTTAACAAGACCCCAACGGGTGGTGTGCTACTCCTATAGCGCTATATATGTTAAGTTGGGGGCTTAGCAAAGTTAATGACATAAAGCATTTAAAATCTAGCATGAACCTAAGTAAACAAGTAGCATGTATAACGGATTGAGATCATAAAGTATGTTTTAAGTATATGAGTGTGAAGTTTGTATAATAACATGTTTGTTGGATCGGTTTTGTGACCCTAAACAGTCAGTAAAGGCAGTTCATCATTGATTACTAAGGCGGAATCAAAGTAAACAACGTCAAAACAGCTTGTATCCTTTTAACTTTCTTTCTATTACTGATTGCGAGACTTTACACGTGTTTCTAACTAAATTTTGGTAGCACCTCGTCTCTCTACACAAGACCTGATTCCGCTCCAACTGTTATAAATGACAACACAACACACCTATATATACTAGTTGTGATTCCGCTTGAAATACACTCAAGCGGTACCTGATTCCGCTTCAACCAATTCAAGAGGAATACCTAGATTACATTCAAGCGAAATAACATGATACTCTCGAGCGGAATTACATGGAGCCTGATTTCGCTTGAAATAACTTCTTGTCATTTCAAGCAGAATTACATTATATAACCCACTTTTTTAATTCCAAACTCTAATAAACTAATCTAGACCTAAGACTCGATTAAGACGTAGTCAGCAGATATTCGGTGCACCAACAATGTTCCAACCCAAAGTGTTTTTTTAAGATAAAAGGGTCAAGTGTGCTCACGGTTTTGCAAGCTTCCACTTGGTAAATCCGCGAGGGTTGTTGATTGATTAGGATGGAACACCGAGTCCTTCTACACGAAGAAACATAGGCGTATGAGTATTGGATGATAACGGGAGATTAAGGATTTGGAGTTCAAATTACATAAAAATAGCACATAACATAAAGTAATCATCTAGTCATATAATACTTGTTTGACACTATGAAACCTCAAGGGTTAGAATGTTTTCATGGGTAGAATACTCATTAGAATCATAACAAGTTATTAGGTCTTAGATGATGTAATCTAGTACTTTGACGAATGAACACAAATTCATCATCAAAGGTTCGAATATTTGGATAGTATATATAAGTATTATATAGATTATGTATATCAATAAGTCCAATAGTTCAAGCATGAGGTAGGAGGATGAATCCTCCATTTAGGAACCTCTTTTGTGTCATAGAAGTCATGTAGGAGGTAGGAAGAACAAGTCTTCCATTTAGGTACCTCTAGGTGTTCACCACTACACTTGATGTTATGAACATTCAAGGAGGGTCATGAACACACAATAAGAAAGGAAGTAATTATAACTAATCTAAGAAATCATCAAGTAATGTGTGGATTTTTAGTAGGATAGCCAAAGCTTGTCCTATGATCACACAAACATCAAGCTTCAAGCTTGAACACTACTTGTGGGTAAAAAAAAACCCTAAACAAAACAGAAAGTTTGTGAGGTTTACACCTCTGATTTTACATGTCTCAACCTTGTTTTTAAGCCTAACTAACCATAGATGTGGTTATAAGCATAAGGACATAGATTTGAGATGAGTTAACTCAAGTTTAATGAAGTTTAACAAAGACTGAATCAAAAACAGAAAAATTAGTCAACTTTGGAGCCTTTTTGGTGACATTCCAGACCTTTCTTTTCCATGGAAAACCTGTGGAAATGTTCCTAAGGTTGATCCAAGTAAGTAGGAAAAAGAATCAAGTGAAACGGTTAAGAAATGAGTGAGTTATGCTCACTTTTATAAGATGTGCTAAATCTGCTCGAACTCTTGATATCAGCCGTGATTTGGAGTATTTGAGGGTGAATGGGGAGTGTTTAGAAAGTGAAAATGCTTGGAGGAGGCTTGGGTTATATAGGGGATGGATTAGGGTTTCATTGGGTTGGGCTTTGGAAGTGTTTAAAAGGGTTAATCATTGAAACAAGTCCACCAACATCAGCCTAAAGCTGGTTGCTGATTCTACCAGCCATAATCTTTTTATTGTTTTATTTTTTAACATTATAATGTGTATAATTGTTGATTATATTAAGTACTAATTATGTGCCAATGTGTATGGAACATGTAATAAGCCCTATGATGCATATAAGACATGAAAATCAATTGTTTTCTAACATATAAACCTAGGTTCTTTTGTGTTAAAAAAAGAAAAAACGTATGTGATGTATTGTAAAGTATTCCATTAAGTGTCAAATAAGTATAAGAAATTAGAGTTAAGCCTCGAAATCGAATAACCTAGTGTCTTGCATGTCTGGAACGTTTAAGACTTACGAATACACGTTAGTTGTTTACAAGTTAAATTCACGTTTATGAAAGCTATGAATCGCATATCAAACGAATGGATGTATCAATGTATAAACGATGTATAAAAGCTTCATTTCATTATGATCAAAATCTCGGATTTACAATGGCTTGAAGCGGAATACGATTACAAAGGAAAGAGTTAAAGAAAATAGAATTACAATACAATCTTACTAAAAATGGAAAGTTGCAAAAAGCGAGGCGTTACATTGAGTTTTAGCATTTGAACTCGAATAGCCAAACCAACCACTTGATGATCCACCACTTAAAGTGCTTTTTGGTGATTCGTTTGATTTCTCAGCACTGAATGCGGTTCCAATCTTTGATGATTGATTATTCGATAGCATGTTTCCACGGTAATACAAGTTCACATATTGTTGATAATTCAAGCTGTTTATCTTGTTTTGCTTTCTGATTTCCAGCTCATGACTTTCTAGTTTTTTAATCAGCCAATCAAGACTCATCTTCTCAATCTCAACACCATTTTTAAGAATCATGGCATATGTTTTCCAATCATCTTCGTTGGGTAACGCCTCAAAAAGTTTGTCGATGATTTCCACATTGTCCTTTTTGACATCAAATCTTTCCAACTCAAGTTTCAGATGACAGAAACGTTCTATCATCTGGCAAACATTTTCACCCTTCAAACAGTTAAACAAATCAAATTCTTTCTTTAGTAATGATTTTTTGTTTTTAATTATCTCTTTCCCATCATCACACTTATTTTTTAATGCTGCCCACAAACCTTTTTATGTGTTATCGTATTGAAGTAACGATATTATATCATCTCTAACGGATTGTTGTATAAGTGCAATCATTTTTTGTTCGTTAGAGAAATCCTTTTGATCAGGTTTACCAAATGCAGTAGATGGTATTTTAACACCTGGAGAACTGTTTAACTCAGTGAGGCCTGAAGGGTTAACATTTGAAAAGATGGGGGATTTGGTATTAGGTGAAGATGTTCATCGCAGGAATACTAAAGGGTCGTCTTCAAAGATGTTACATATTGGCAGGGGAAGGGATAATAGCAGGAATAGTGGGAGCAGCAAGGGTCAGGGCAGGAGCTCGTCTAGGGTTCGTCCGAGTGTGCGTTGTTGGGACTGCAACGAAAAGGGGCATTACAGGAGTCAATGTCCAAATAAGAACTCTAGTGGAGGATCGAAGAATTCTAATGGATTACACACTGTTGCAGTAAGCGACTCTGAAGATGAGTCCTTGATACTTTGCGTTGAAAGTAGTGTGGAATCCTAGGTCATGGATTTCGGTGCATCATTCCAACCTACCCATAGCAATGATGGTATGCGGAATGTTAAAGAAGGTCATTTCGGCAAGGTTAGGCTCGGAAATGGTGAAATTCTTGATGTGACTAGCATGGGGGATTTGGATCTAGTTCCTATTTTGGGCACTACTTGGACTTTATGTGACGTTAGGGTTGTTCCAAAGCTTGAAACGAAGTTGATCTTCATTGGGCAGTTGGATGAACAAGGCTTGGACGTTAAGTTTGGTAGTGGAAAGTGGAAGGTCATTAAGGGAAATCTCGTGATTGCTAGGGGTTTCAAGAAGGGGTCGTTATATATGGTGTTTGTTCCGTTTAGGGAAGTGACCACCCCTGTTAAGACGAACGCCAAAGTCATGCTCGCCGATTCGATAGTTAAACGAGTCCAGTTTGCAGAAAAGGACTCTGGGACTTCAGGTAATCAGCTTGAGCGTATTCGGAGGTCTGAACATGTACGGGATTTTTATAGTAGTGGGAGCATGGTGAGTGTTCCGACACCGTCTGGAAATCGATGTTGGGTTCAGAAGACAAGGAATCCAAATGAAATCTCTCATAAGAAGTTTCTGCTAGTGGGGCGTGTTCCTCTGCGAATCCATGTATCTGATGGTTCGAGACTATAGGAATCAGTTGGGATTGAGGATGTGAAGACGGGGTGTTTTTAGACCAGGTTGAAGCCATCTGGGGTTTCAACGTGCCCTTCTGTTTACTGACGATGATTGGGCCAGCTACAACTGGGTTGATTGGGGATACAAGGTTTGAAGTTTGGTTTGTTCTTAGGAGTTGGACCTGAAAGACTTCTGTTCCTGTGAAGTTTATGGATTACTGAGGATTTGGATTGCTTTGTGCTTGTTGGCGGACTTAGTGTTTGTCGCAAGGCCTTCAAGTGGGAGATTGTTGGGTTTAATGTGTGAAGTCCTTGAACTAAATTAACTACTATCGGGCTTGGATAATTAGAAGACTTGGATGGAGACCCATTTAGTTTTCTTGTTCATTAAGTTGTAAACCATAATCTAATCTCTATATATATATCCCGTCTATGTAATTGTAATACTTGTCAGAGCTTAATAAAAGATCCCTAGTTGCAGCCCGTGGACGTAGGTTCCCATTGGAACCAAACCACGTAAACTTCTCGTGTTTGTGTGTCGTGCTTTATATTTTCTCGTTTATTATTGCATGTTCGTTATGAGTCGTTGATTCCGCTGCGCCACTTGAGAAGTAACATTCTTACCATTCCCTTATACTTCACTCTATCAAATTATTTCAGCGATCAAAATGATATTCATCATTAGTATATCATATACCCATTTCAAAAGAAATACTTGTACCATATTCTGCGAGATAGAAAATTATTTTAAACTAGTTTTAAGCCCCCCGCGTTGCGGGCGGGGGCGTAAAACCGTGCCACCATCGTTGCATTGCGCGGGGGGAGGGGGTAAAACTATGTTAAGTAGCAACTGAACGACGACCAAAACACTAATTTCTAACACCAAGTGACTCACATGAAGCAAATTCTAGACGAAGTCGAATTTATATCGACACATATTAGAAAGTCCAGGGATAAAAACATGAGAGACCAAATATAAATACCATACACCGTGCTAAGTAGCAACAAACAACGACCAAATCTGAAAAAAAAACGTAAAAAAAGAAATAAAAGGCTAAACTCATTTAAAATTTTACAAAATGATTCACGTTTGATGCTTATCATCGATTAATATATGTTAACAACAGCATGGCCTCAAATTCTTAGGCCATCTTTTCTATTTATCTTCATAGGTTCTGTCTGTATACACCATATTTAGAGTAACAAACAAGCTGAGCTACTCGCGAGCAACGTGAGCTCGGCTTGAAAAAGGCTTGAAATGAACCGAGCTTAAACAATTCAAGCACATGCCCAAGCCCGAGACTTAAAATAAGCTTGTTTGGAAAATAAGCCCGAGCTTCACTTATCGAGCTCGAACCGTCCCACGAGCCTAAAAAGGTATGTTAGTTATACAATTTTTAATTAATATATTGCATATATATTAATAAAAACAACCATTTATAAAATTCTGTAAAAAATAACTAAATTATATATAAAATAATAATTATAACTAATATAAATTAATTAATTAATAAATAATATATGAGCCGAGCCCAAACCAATCTCAAGCTTGAAAATCTACCTACAAGCAGAGCTTAAGCTTTAGAAAAAATTCAAAGCGAGCCAAACTTAAGCTCAAACTTTTATAAGTTATAAACATGTTCAAACTTATAACAACCGTATCTCTAGAGGTAAATATAAAATAGATCACATAAAACAAAATACAGTTAGAAGTGATAACTATTAAAGATAAGAATAGAAAGTTAGAAAAGATTTTATGTGAAAGGTGTAGTTCCTATAAATTTCATGAGTTGTTGCAACTACAACTCTGCAAACCAAATAAATGGTCTCAACAATCAAGACTGAAACCTTCTATAACTTGTTTAAGGGCCATATATATATATATATATATATATATATATATATATATATATATATATATATATATATATATATAGGAGAAGGATCCGTTAGAAACCACCCTTTATTGCGAGAACCGCGAGAACTAGTGTAAACACAAACAGTAATACCTAAAAAAATCTAAAAAACACCCAAAAAAATTTATTTTTTTTACTATTTTTTTTGGAAAAAATCGCTATATTTCGTTTATAATAAAAAAATAAAATTTTTTTCAAAAAAAAAAAATTTCGAGTCACAGTTATTCATGCACATGTGCATTTGTATCATTTCTTTGACAAATTCCGTAATTCATTACAAATATTAGATAATTGCACTTTCATTTACACTACCACGTGTAATACACTACTTTTTACGTTAACAATATTAGAAATGCACATGTGTATCTATATGTATCAACATGAAATAAGGTGTGTTGGTACACTACTTTCTCTTTCATCTATCATTCCTTCCATAATAAACGAACATGCACATGTGCATTTTTGTCATGTCTTTGACAAATTCCGTAATTTATTACAAATATTAGACAATTGCACTTTCATTTACACTATCATATGTAATACACTACTTTTTACATTACCAATATTAGAAATGCACATGTGCATCTATATGTATCAACATAAAATAAGGTGTTTTGGTACACTACTTTGAATACACTTTCCCTTTCATCTATCATACCATCCATAATACACTACCGTTACCTCCTACCATCCATAATACAATATCATTACCTCCTACCATCCATAATACAACACCATTACCAATATTTTCACTTTATTACATGTATATCAACACCATTTATACCATCCAATTGTCATGTTACATCATAAAGTAACAACTATAGGCAAACCATCAACCACTAGATATAACTAACAAAAAAACATGTACATGGGCCTACTTCTCCATTCAAAATCACAAACTTTTTGTGTTGAAACATGTTATATCATGGTTATACCTAATGATGCACATGTTCATTTTGAATATTGGTAATGTAAAAAGTAGTGTATCATGGATAGTATTGTAAATTAAAGTGCAATTGTCTATTACTGATAACGTATTACGGAATTTATCGAAGTAATGATACATATGCACATGTGCATGGATAACTCTTACTAAAAAAAGGTTTTTTTTGTAACTAAATATAGCGATTTTTGTTAAAAAAAAATATTAAACAAAATTTGAGTGCTTTTTTGATTTTTTTAGATTTTATTTTGTGTTCACATTGGTTCTCACGGTTCTTGCAATAAGAGTGGTTCTCAAATGAACCTTACCCTATATATATATATATATATATATATATATATATATATATATATATATATATATATAGGAGAAGGATCCGTTAGGAACCACCCTTTATTGTGAGAACCGTGAGAACCAGTGTGAACACAAACAGTAATACCTAAAAAAATCTAAGAAACCCCAAAAAAAAATTTATTTACCATTTTTTTTGTAAAAATCGCAATATTTTGTTTACAATAAAAAAATAAAAAATTTTCAAAAAATAAAAATTCGAGTCACAGTTATCCATGCACATGTGCATTTGTATCATTTCTTTGACAAATTCCGTAATTTATTGCAAATATTAGACAATTGCACTTTCATTTACACTACCACGTGTAATACACTAATTTTTACGTTAATAATATTAGAAATGCACATGTGCATCTATATGTATCAACATGAAATAAGGTGTGTTGGTACACTACTTTCTCTTTCATCTATCATTCCATGCATAATACACAAACATGCACATGTGCATTTTTTGTCATTTCTTTGACAAATTTCGTAATTCATTATACTATTATACAATTGCACTTTCATTTACACTACCATGTGTAATACAATACTTTTTACATTACCAATAGTAGAAATGCACATGTGCATCTATATGTATCAACATGAAATAAGGTGTTTTGGTACACTACTTTGAATACACTTTCCCTTTCATCTATCATACCATCCATAATACACTACCATTACCTCCTACCATCCATAATACAATACCATTACCTCCTACCATCCATAATACAATACCATTACCAATATTTTCACTTTATTACATGTATGTAAAGACCATTTATACCATCCAATCAACATGTTACATCATAAATTGACAACTATAACCAAACCATCAACCACTAGATATAACTAACCAAAAAATATGTATATGGGCCTACTTCTCCATTTAAAATCATAAACTTTTTGTACCAAAACACGTTATATCATGGTTATACCTAATGATGCA
The DNA here is from genome assembly GCF_002127325.2 of Helianthus annuus. Classification (NCBI taxonomy): domain Eukaryota; kingdom Viridiplantae; phylum Streptophyta; class Magnoliopsida; order Asterales; family Asteraceae; genus Helianthus; species Helianthus annuus. The sequence goes on from NC_035439.2 coordinate 20,777,486, forward strand.
CATGTGCATTTTGAATTTTGGTAATATAAAAAGTAGTGTACTACGAATGGTATTGTAAATTAAAGTGCAATTGTCTATTCCTGATAACGTATTACCGAATTTGTCGAAGTAATGATACATATGCACATGTGCATGGATAACTGTTACTCGAAAAAAAAAAGTTTTTTTTTATGGTAACGAAATATAGCGATTTTTTAAGAAAAATATTAAAAAAAGAATTTTGAGTGCTTTTTTGATTTTTTTTTTAAATTTATTTTGTGTTCATATTGGTTCTCGCGGTTCTCGCAATAAGGGTGGTTCTCGCATGAACCTTACCCTATATATATATATATATATATATATATTGTAACAACTGTCACTAAAATCTATAATTAGGATGGTAATTAGGTCATAAGGAAACCCTAATTGAAAAACCCACGTGATTCTGCATAAACCCTAAAATTTTCATAACAATCAGAATCAGGATCAGGGCCCCTAAAACTTAGGGGGGGATAAACCCTAGTTGGTAATATCTTAATAACTTTTACGTGGGAGCTAAGTTTCGGTGAACGTCGACTCAGCAGGCCTATACCCACAACAAGGCTACTCTAGGCTAGATGGGTTTCCCAGGCGAGTAGCGGAAGAATCCCTGTCATCTTCCGCGACACGCGGGAGATGCCAAATTCACGTATAAATACTAGGCATTGGGACTTGAATTTTGTCTTTGGAACGACGTAAAATCGAGTTACGTAGATCAAGTTATCACAGAAACAGTCCAACACACACACACTAATCATGAGGTGCTGCCACAATCAGGGTAATAACTCGATCGCTATTACGATTCAACGTCCGATCGATTATAACTATCCAACGATAGTCCGGGTGCTGCTCAATTGAGCTTGTACTTTGATTATTCGTCGTGATTTCGACTTGAATATTTGAGTGCTGTTCGAATTCGGACTATGCTCTGTTATTCGTTGTGAATCCGATTGAATTATCGAGTATTGCACTGATTAATCATTGTGAAGGTTTAATCTCGTGAATTGACGTAATTGCTGTATTAGTTACTAACCTGTCTGTGTGTACATTGTGTTAAAACTAGGTGTAATCAAGGCTAATCAGTAGGCTTATATCTATTGCTCGTTAATCTGCAATGTGAGTCATTCTTCTTTTTAAACTATTTTCTCACAGTTTGTGAGTAAGTATTACAATACCTCCAATTATTTTCAAAGGTTATAATTACAGGGATTAAGTCTTTGTAATCGCCAAATTACAGCTGGTATGTGGGGTATTGTGCACATTACTATTTTTATCACTCTATGTGAGTGAATATTACTCTATGTGAGTAATTATTACTCTGTGTGAGTACACCGTCACTATTAGGGCAACGGGACCCAATAGTGGTATGACCACAGTCACAGAAATGAATCGAGTGACAAATACCCATTCTTGATAATTGGTTGATAGAAACATTGTAATCGCTCTTAATACTGTAAATTATAACTAATGGGTCGTTTTAGAAAACAGAATGATTCACTCAGTATTTCCCCGCTGACAAAACCTTTTTCAAACATGTTTCAGGTGATCTGTGTGATCCAGGAAAAGTGCAGTAAAGCACTATCAAGCTCAGAGAAGTGGCTCAGTGTAAATAAAACAATAAAACGTGTTTTGACAAATAAAGATTTCTGTGTGAAATTAACTTATTGTAAATTATGGGATTATCCCTTAAACTTTGTGTAATATATTAAACGAGCATTTTCCGGTGAAAAGATCCTATTGTAAAAAGACTTCCGCTGTCGCATAAATTAAATACCACGGGTACCACTGAAATCTGCACCGCGGGCCCCGACTCCGTCCAGGGTGGGTCGGGGGCCGCGACAGAAGGTGGTATCAGAGCTAATAATTAAAGTGAGCCACTGATCGAGCCACTGATTAAGCCTGAATTAAGTATTTTGTCCAAATGCTTAATTTTACTAATTATTATTCGGTGATTATATGTTGTATTAACTGGTTATTTTAGTGACAGTATGGGTAAGCAAAAGCTGTCTGCTATCTACCACAAACTAGATGTGGCATCTTCTTCTAGAAACCCAGTAAACCTAGAAGAAGGAATCTTTGTCCGCAAAGCAAACTATGAGAATCCTCTTTCCCCAGAGAAAAGGGATTCAATACTTAAAAAGAGTCAGGAGAAAAAGAAACCCCGAACCAAGAGAGTTAGGTTTAACCCAGAAGTCCAAGAATTGGATAATAGTACACCTTGGGAAAATAAAATAGACGGGAAATGGGCAAATCTCTATATGCTAGCTACTGTAGCAGAAAATACTAATCTCTAAATATCCGATAAGTTGGGTCTAGTAAGAGAAATCACAATCCCGTAAATAAATAAAATCCCAGTGTGTTTATTTCAGTTATTTCTGTACAAAAAGAAATATGCAATAAAACTTCAGTGTTTGTTTGTTAAACTTTGTTCCAAAGTTTTAACATTGCATTTTGCATATATGCTATGCAGCATGAATGAGATGTCGGAAGCCTTCCAGAATCTCAACTTATATCCAGTGCCTATCGAAGTCTCTCACGACTTTACTGGTTACATTGCTGACATAGAAGAACCTGTGGAATTCAAAGCTCCACCGCTGGAAAAAGCCAAACCTAAAAAGAAGAGAAGATACGTAGGGTGGAGGAAAGTACGCCGTAGGAAACCTGCCACTAGGAGACTCCCTAAAATAGAAAATCCTGTGATCATGAGCAAGGGAAAGGAAATAGAAACTGGAGAAAATCCAAAACCACCCGAAAAAGAAATAGGAATAGATCTGAAACAAAAGGGAATAGAGATTGGCGAAAGCTCTAAACAGTCTGAGGAAATCACGTTCCAGGACGAAATAGATCGCCTACTGGAGAATTGTGATGTTTTAGAGCCTATCAACGATAATCTCTTTTCTTACCCGGCTACAGTTCAATTCCCACTAAACCTAGGACCAGCTATTCCAGACCCACTAGTTCATACCAGACCATTAGGCCAAATGGAGGAATGGTGGACCAATGACTGGTAATTCCAAAACATAGTCAACAGTCCTTATAGCTTCCTTCCACAATTTGACCCAGAACCACTCCCAAATCCTCCCATGAGTAATGAAAACCTAGCTGAACTCCGTCAGTTCGGTGAAGAACTGATAGGTACAGGTAATAGGATCAGGGAAATGGGGGAGCATCTAACTTGGAAGTACGATGAGAGGGAGCATCGTTACTAGAACCGTCAGTTAAACCACAGAAAGCCGTATTGTATGATAGTAACTTAAAATTCTGTAAAATGGGCAATAAAACTCTGTAAAATACGGTGTGTATGGATGCATATACAATTTACCATAACAAAGTAAAAGTCGAGAAATCGACAATTTTGGGTTATGCTTGTATGTTGTGATAATCTATGTGTTTATCTATGTGAATTTTGTCATTGATAAGTTAGACACTAATAATTTTACCAATTAGCAGATGGAAAACGCTAACAATGAACCAATTAATGAAGTAAATCAATCTGAGCAAGAACAAGAAGATCAATATATAACTCGACAAGATATCGAGCATTTTATCGCCCAAGGGATAGCTCATGCTATTCCAGAAATTGTAGCTGCTGTTCAGAAACCTGCCGAACCACAATTAATTCCTAGTAAACATATTCCAGAAGATAACGGCAGTAACAGCATAAATGGAGGCGGCAATCATGACGATCATGATCCGCAACAGGCCCCACTCCCTAAAAGAATGAAAGTTGCAACGTCTGGTTGCACTTACAAAGAATTTCTTGCTTGCAAACCCGCTGAATTTGCAGGTAACGAAGGGGCAACTGCAACACTGCGTTGGTTAGAGAAAACCGAGGCAGTAATTGCAATAAGCAAATGTGCCACAGAGGATCAAGTGATGTATGCATCAAATCTGTTTAAAGAAGGAGCACTCGAATGGTGGAACACGGTCCTCCAGGCCAAAGGAAGAAGGGTAGCCTATGCAATGAATTGGGAAGAATTTAAGAGTCTTGTTGAAAGAAAATTCTGTCCCGAATATGAGAAGGAACAAATGGCAAACAAGTTCCTAAGTCATCGTATGCTAGGAGTAGATTGTCGGGGATATACTTCGACATTCTTTGAATACGCAAGGGTAGTGCCATCACTGGCTTCGCCAGAACCGGTACTAATTTCTCGTTACATCTGGGGTTTAATTAGTGAAATCCGAAACATCGTTAAAGCTGCGAGACCTCGTACTATTGACGATGCTGTAGAATTAGCTAATACCCTAACAGATGAATTGGTACGCACAAGAGAAGAAAATCGCAAGAAGGAATTAGCTCAAAAGATTACCCAGGGATTTCGTGTGGGTAATGCCAAGAAAAGAGGAACCGGGCAATCCTCATCATCTCCTTTCTGCAAAATTTGCAAAAAGAAGCATTATGGACAATGCAATATGGTTTGCAATTTTTGCAAAATGAAAGGACATCGGGAAGAAGACTGCAGGAAGAAAACAAAAGTTTGTTATAATTGCAGAGAAAGGGGACACTTTCAATCTGAATGTCCTAAGTTAGCTAAACCTGTAGTTAACCAAGCCAAACCAGCTGAAGGAGCAACCAAGAGAAATGCGCGAGCATTCCAGCTAACCACTCAAGAGGCCGAACTCATTCCAGATGTGATAGCTGGTACGTTCTTAGTTCACAACGTATTTGCAAAAGTATTATTTGACTCTGGTGCGAACCAAAGTTTTATAAATACTTTATTTTGCCAAGATCTTAAGTTACCATTAACCACTCTTAGGCAAAACTTCACAGTAGAAACCGCAGAAGGAAATTCTGTAAAAATAGATAAAATCTGGCAAGAAGGAAAAATAGAATTATTAGGCCATAAGTTTTCTGCAAATTTGTTACCAATGAATTTAGTAGGATTCGATGTAGTATTAGGAATGGATTGGTTAATAGCCAACCATGCTCGAATCCTATGTGACAAAAATGCAGTAGAAATTCAAACCCCTTCAGGAGAAATAATTTTAATTACTGGAGATAAACCTCGAAAGCCACTGAAAGTTATCTCAGTAATGAAATTGGCTAGTTATTCGAGAAAACAGGAAATGGTGTATATGATTTCAGTAATCATTAACACTAAAGATAAAGAACTTCAGGACATCCCCGTAGTCTCAGAATACCCAGACGTTTTTCCAGAAGAATTACCTGGATTACCACCTGATAGGGAAGTAGAGTTTAGAATTCATTTAATTCCAGGTACTGCACCAATAGCTAAAGCACCTTATAGATTAGCACCTACCGAAATGCTAGAATTGAAAAAGCAATTAGATGAATTACTAAGCAAAGGATTCATACAACCGAGTTCATCCCCTTGGGGTGCACCAGTATTGTTTGTGAAAAAGAAAGATGGATCGATGAGAATGTGTATCGATTATAGAGAATTGAATAAGGTTACGATTAAGAATCGATACCCACTACCTAGGATTGATGATCTTTTTGATCAATTGCAAGGAGCTAGGTATTTCTCTAAGATAGATTTAAGATCTGGATATCATCAGTTGAAGGTACAAGAAGAAGACATACCTAAAACTGCTTTCAGAACTAGGTATGGTCATTATGAGTTTACAGTCATGCCCTTTGGATTAACGAATGCCCCAGCAGCATTCATGGACATGATGAATCGAATCTGTAAACCATACTTGGATAAATTTGTGATCGTTTTCATCGACGATATACTTATTTACTCCAAAAGCCAAAAAGAACATTGTGAGCATTTACACGTTCTCTTAACTTTGTTAAGAAAAGAAAGGCTTTATGCCAAATTCTCGAAATGTGAATTTTGGCTGCAAGAAGTACAATTTTTAGGACATGTGGTAAATCATGAAGGTATCCATGTAGATCCTGCTAAGATAGACGCAATTACGAAGTGGAAAGTTCCACAAACAGCTATGGAGATAAGAAGTTTTCTAGGCTTAGCTGGATACTATAGACGATTTATCAAAGATTTTTCTAAAATAGCCGTACCATTAACTAAGTTAACCTGTAATGCCGCTAAGTTTGAATGGGGATCTAGACAAGAAGAAGCCTTTAAGATTTTAAAGCATAGATTGACGAATGCACCAATCTTAGCTTTACCCGAAGGAACAGAAGACTTTGAAGTATATTGTGATGCTTCAAAATTAGGATACGGATGTGTGTTAATGCAACACAAGAAGGTAATTGCGTATGCTTCTAGGCAATTGAAAAAGCACGAAGAGAATTATACGACTCATGATCTAGAATTAGGAGCCATAATTTTTGCCCTTAAGATATGGAGACATTATCTGTATGGGAGTAAGTTTACTGTTTATACAGATCATAAGAGTCTAAGATATATATTTGGGCAAAAAGAATTAAACATGAGGCAAAGAAGATGGATGGAGATGCTAAGCGATTACGACTGTGATATCCAATATCACGAAGGAAAAGCAAATGTAGTTGCAGATGCCTTAAGTCGTAAGTACCATGAAAAACAGAAACAAGTCCGTGCTTTGAGGTTAAATCTACAAGTAGATTTAATGGCACAAATCAAAGAAGTTCAGAAAACAGCAATCCAAGATGATGCTGAAAGAATGAAAGGTTACTTAAAAGAACTAGAACAAGGAAATGATGGAATTTGGAAATTCCATAAGAAACGAATTTGGGTACCTAAGAAAGGAGAGTTAAGAAATAAGATTTTGGAAGAAGCTCATAAATCTAGGTATACCATGCACCCAGGAAACAATAAGATGTACCAAGATTTAAGAAATCATTTCTGGTGGATAGGAATGAAAAAGGATATAGCCGAATACGTATCCAAGTGTTTAACTTGTTCACAAGTTAAAGCTGAACACCAAAAACCTTCAGGACTACTACAACAGTTAGAAATGCCTGTATGGAAATGGGAACTCATAACAATGGATTTTGTTACTAAGTTACCCAAAACAAAAAGAGGGAATGATGCAATTTGGGTAATTGTAGACCGATTAACCAAATCAGCTCATTTCTTACCAATGAAAGAAACCTTTAGCATGGAAAGGTTAGCACAACTATACGTGGACGAAGTAGTATCCCTACATGGAGTCCCACTCTCTATTGTATCGGATAGAGATAGTCGTTTTACATCTCATTTTTGGAAAAGTTTTCAGAAAGCAATGGGAACTCGACTAAATCTAAGTACTGCATATCATCCACAAACAGACGGACAGAGTGAAAGGACAATACAAACTCTAGAAGACATGCTCCGAGCATGTGTAATTGACTTTGGTGGAAATTGGGATAGCCAATTGCCATTAATTGAATTCTCCTATAACAATAGTTATCATTCAAGCATCGAAGCTGCACCATTTGAAGCACTGTACGGACGTAAGTGCAGAACTCCAGTATGTTGGGCAGAAATCGGAGAAAGTCAATTATCAGGCCCTGAAATTGTACAAGAAACTACTGACAAAATAACTCAGATCAAGGAAAGAATAAAAACAGCTCGAGATCGCCAGAAAAGCTATGCAGACAATCGTCGCAAGCCGCTCGAATTCCAAGTAGGAGATAAAGTACTTTTAAAAGTCTCTCCTTGGAAAGGAGTAGTACGATTCGGAAAGAAAGGAAAGTTAAGTCCAAGGTACGTTGGACCATTCCCAGTAATTCAACGAATCGGACCAGTTGCTTATCGTTTACAACTACCAGAAGAATTGGCTGGAGTACATGATGTATTTCATGTATCCAATCTCAAGAAATGTTTAGCAGATGAATCCCTGGTAGTACCTCTTCAAGATGTAGAGGTGAACGAAAAGTTAAAGTTTATAGAGAAACCACTACAGATCGAAGATAGAAAAGTCAAATTTCTCAAACATAAACGACTGGTGTTGGTCAAAGTCAAATGGAATTCAAAGAGAGGACCAGAATACACTTGGGAACTGGAATCGGAAATGAAGCGCAAATATCCTCATCTATTCCAGTAAATCTCGAGGACGAGATTTTTCTTAAGGTGGGGAGGATGTAACAACTGTCACTAAAATCCATAATTAGGATGGTAATTAGGTCATAAGGAAACCCTAATTGAAAAACCCATGTGATTCTGAATAAACCCTAAAATTTTCATAACAATCAGAATCAGGATCAGGGCCCCTAAAACTTAGGGGGGGATAAACCCTAGTTGGTAATATCTTAATAACTTTTACGTGGGAGCTAAGTTTCGGTGAACGTCGACTCAGCAGGCCTATACCCACAACAAGGCTACTCTAGGCTAGATGGGTTTCCCAGGCGAGTAGCGGAAGAATCCCTGTCATCTTCCGCGACACGCGGGAGATGCCAAATTTACGTATAAATACTAGGCATTGGGACTTGAATTCTGTCTTTGGAACGACGTAAAATCGAGTTACGTAGATCAAGTTATCACAGAAACAGTCCAACACACACATACTAATCACGAGGTGCTGCCACAATCAGGGTAATAACTCGATCGCTATTACGATTCAACGTCCGATCGATTATAACTATCCAACGATAGTCCGGGTGCTGCTCAATTGAGCTTGTACTTTGATTATTCGTCGTGATTTCGACTTGAATATTTGAGTGCTGTTCGAATTCGGACTATGCTCTGTTATTCGTTGTGAATCCGATTGAATTATCGAGTATTGCACTGATTAATCGTTATGAAGGTTTAATCTCGTGAATTGACGTAATTGATGTATTAGTTACTAACCTGTCTGTGTGTACATTGTGTTAAAACTAGGTGTAATCAAGGCTAATCAGTAGGCTTATATCTATTGCTCGTTAATCTGCAATGTGAGTCATTCTTCTTTTTAAACTATTTTCTCACAGTTTGTGAGTAAGTATTACAATACCTCCAATTATTTTCAAAGGTTATAATTACAGGGATTAAGTCTTTGTAATCGCCAAATTACAGCTGGTATGTGGGGTATTGTGCACATTACTATTTTTATCACTCTATGTGAGTGAATATTACTCTATGTGAGTAATTATTACTCTGTGTGAGTACACCGTCACTATTAGGGCAACGGGACCCAATAGTGGTATGACCACAGTCACAGAAATGAATCGAGTGACAAATACCCATTCTTGATAATTGGTTGATAGAAACATTGTAATCGCTCTTAATACTGTAAATTATAACTAATGGGTCGTTTTAGAAAACAGAATGATTCACTCAGTATTTCCCCGCTGACAAAACCTTTTTCAAACATGTTTCAGGTGATCTGTGTGATCCAGGAAAAGTGCAGTAAAGCACTATCAAGCTCAGAGAAGTGGCTCAGTGTAAATAAAACAATAAAACGTGTTTTGACAAATAAAGATTTCTGTGTGAAATCAACTTATAGTAAATTATGGGATTATCCCTTAAACTTTGTGTAATATATTAAACGAGCATTTTCCGGTGAAAAGATCCTGTTGTAAAAAGACTTCCGCTGTCGCATAAATTAAATACCACGGGTACCACTGAAATCTGCACCGCGGGCCCCGACTCCGTCCAGGGTGGGTCGGGGGCCGTGACATATATATATAGGGTAAATTACTTTTTGAGTCCCTGTGTTTTATGGGTTTTAACCACTTGAGTCCAAAAGCAAAAGGTTTAACGACCTGAGTCCCTATAAGCATTTTCTTTAACCATTTGAGTCCAAATTTTTAACACTGCTAAAATTTTTTGGTTAAGTATTGTTAAATGATCAAAATACCCTTATAATTAAAAAATAAATATAAATCTGTCTCTATTATTTCTCAATCTCTGTAAATTATCACATTCATCTCTTATCTTTCTTTCTCTCTCTAGACCACCATCAACATCACCACCGTCACCACCACAGCCACAACCACCTCCGTCTCCAACCACCACCTCAACCACAAACCTCCAGCACACTCTCTGTCTCTCTCTCTCTCTCTCTCTCTCTCTAAATTCTAAAACTGTAACCTCTCTCTCTTATATCTACCTTAGGTTTCAGATCGGATGTGTAAGTGAACTTCCAATCCCTAAAAGACGAAACGAAATAGAGCGACTTTGCCCTAATACCTCAACACTCTGTCAACCACAAAAACACATATAACAGAGCATCACTCACTTTCACACATCTAATCACACATTAACTGAATCACTAGACATTTTGAGAATATTCAAAGAATCATCAAAAAACAATAATCCTACTATGAGAATTTCAAATCGAAATATAACAAACTACAGCCTAAATGTAACACCCGTTCTTATAAATCAAGGTTTAACGTATATTTAGCGAAATAATCATGTAATTAATGATCACATATACATCGGAAATACGGGTTGTTAAAAACTTTTACAATTTAAGTGATATACATAATGTGATTTAATTCGCCGTTTAGAATAACGACAAAACAACGTTGCGGAAGCTTTGTTTAACGTGTGTTCGGTTCTTGCTCGATGCTTGATCTTCATCCGGGACTCTCGACATTCACCTGTGATCAAAACCAACTTAAAGGTCAGTTTTGATAACTAAATAACTAATACAACGAGGAAATTAGGAAAACCCAACATTTATATCTTGATCCCAACACAATAACTCATTTCTGGCCTCCACTGTAACTTACGGTGACACCGTAAGTTACGGTGGCCCCTGTGTTAACATTTCCCTACCGTACATCAGTAGGCTAGCACCGTAACCAATTCAGCTCCACCGTAACTTACGGTGGCACCGTAAGTTACGGTGGCACCTGCATCCAACCTTTCCATTTTTTGCCGCTATTTGACACAAAACTTTCGTATCTTTCAATCCGCTTGTCCGTTTTACGCGATTCTTTCTCCTACGCACTCGTAATTTAATTCTCCATCGAATGGAGTTAAAATCTAACATCTCACTTCACGAAATTTTATACTTCAAGCTCTCGGCTTGAAGTCCAATTACGACACTTTTGACCCGTTCACGGTTTCCTCTAACAAACTCGTTCGTGGCCTTTGTTTCTTTTGTAAACATTTTGTTATGGTTATTTCCTATTGTACAAGGTTCAATTTACGGGTTACTACACATTTTTAACCCGTTTCGCTATTACTTCTATTTTGACCCGTTAAGGGTATTTATGCACTAAGATCCCATATCATCCCTTTTATACTTATCCTAAGAATTTAATCTATCAAATCACTTATTTCCAACAACCTTTAAAGGTCGTTTGCCCGATTTACCCATCAAGGGTATTTTAGTCGACTTTAGCCCCTCATTTACGACGAAGGGCATTTGCTACTAATTTGACCCAAAAAATATATGTTTAACCACAATCTTATTTATACATACCTGGCTCGAGTCAACCTAATGACCCGTTTCGACTCCTTGCTTTTATTATCGATATTCTTATGGTGACGCAATTACCCAAATTACTATTCGCCCCTGAAAACACATGACTTGACAACCACATTAGTTGATATTGTCAAATGGCGTTATTCCCACCATTTGACCCGTTCGACCTATATAACCCAACATTTTCATCTGTAACAAAACATGGGTTTTTAATTACCAATCACATATCCGACCCATTTCGGATTTTCTCACTAGATCCCTTTCTTTATAAAGTCAATTTCTTATATATATATATATATATATATTTACTTATTATTTTTTTTTAACCCATTCGGCTCACGCTATGGGTGTCCTTTGAAACTTATTTTACTTTAGTCGATACTTGACTAAATTCCCATTTTTACCCATTTTCCATTACTAGTTACGCTATAAGGTAACTTTAAGAAAAACTCACTAATTCTTAACCAATTCGTGACTAATTAACCATTTTGCCTTTTTCACCATTTATCATGGTTTAAAACATTTTTTTTTGTTGGTTCCGACTCATTTTGTTTTGGGTCGGAACCCATGATTCATACCAAATCCTTTATTGTATTCATCGTTATGAAAAAAACACATATACTACAAGTGGGTGTAAGTTTTACTTACCTCGCATCCGAAGTACGCTTTTCCTTCTTATTTGCTTCGTTTGACCCGCTTCCTTTCCAAGCCTTCACCTAGCTTGTCAAGCGTCAAACTATCATCATAATTCGTAAGAAGGTTAGTTTAGTCATTATTACATACGACTTTTTCATCTTACGAACTCTATGTCGGAACTACTATTCGACTTCAACATTGATTTGTTTGACTTTCGATAGTCAATTAACTTCAATCATATTACCCGCACAATAAGTTCAATCAATCATCACGTTTAGAACTCTTTTAATCACATTTTTGCATAATAGCCAAAACATCACAATTAGGTGTTTTAACTACAAAAATTCTAGTTTCGAGCCTTCTTTGAGGCATTTCAACAAACACTTTAAGGGCAGAATTTTACATGTTTATTTATCAAGTCTTTAGCTTATCTCTTAGCCCTATTTTCACATAAATCAACCATCTTACAAAGTTGTTAACTTCTATAACTTCTGAAATCACTTCAAAATTGTCAAATTATACTAGATTGTCACTCTATTTCCTAGTGTTCATCAAATCACACATAACCCACTAATCACCTACAATGGTGTTCATAAGTTTCACTAAAATTTCACATTATTTCAACTTGTATTTGTCTAGGGTTTGTCCCTAGACACTATATGGTTCCTAATTCATCATAAAACAAACATGCAACCATGAATTTCAGATTTTCCCAATTACATGAGAAATTCAAGTTGAGGGTTTTCATGAAATTTTACATACCTTGTAATCCTCTTGTGATGAGGATCAATAATCTACACTTTAATTTCGATTTCGACTTGGATTGAGCCTTCAATTTGCAAGTTTAGTGAGTTTTAGGGTTTGAGAGTGGGGAGTCGCCCCTGCTCATCTTCTGTACGACCAACACCTTCAAAATGGTGTTTTGGTTTTAAATTTTATTAAAATTAATATTATAGTTTCAATTCTTACAACTTAGGCCCTTCCATTTTGCACAACTTATAATCTAGTTGCATTTTAACCCTATTCATGCTTTAACACAAGACAACCAACTAACTAGGTTATTTATTTCCTAGTCAGTTTAGTGGGTTCGGGAATTCATAACCCGTTCTACTTTAAGTCCCGTTAAATTGAGCCTTTTATCTATCCTGTTTTTCTTGAAAACTCTGATTCACTTTAAATAAATATTAGGATTATTCAATTTATTCCTAATATTTGCCGGTTTACTTTTACCACTAACGGTACTTTCCCCGTCTTTAGTATTAACGGGGTTTAATTTCTAAACCTGTTTTCGGGGTGTTACAAGTCTACCCCCCTTAAAGAGGTTTCGTCCTCGAAACCTTTTCTTGCTTAATTCATCGAGTTCAAACTCAATGCATTTGATCCGAGAAATCTTTTAAACGTTACTTTTACTTTGACCAATTGTTAGTATTACCAGAAAAGTATGGCAATATTCCTTTTGGTTATTGATTGTCTATGTATCTCATACTACATAGTGCAATCTTGAAATAACATAACCTCGTTATTTCCACTAGTCCGGTTAACTTAGCGATATTCATCGCTTTCATATACTATCAAATTATTTATGAATCCGTCGTTTTGACCCGTTTAAAGGTCCTTGGTGAAATCTTTCACTTTTAGCAACTATTCTTTTGTTCATGAACTTATAGCTTTATGATCCCTCAAATAAGTGATCAATATTTTCTGTTAGTGAGGTCTCATGGGCCGTCACTTTATCTCTCGGATCTATATACCTTTGTTGTTTACTTGACCGAGTCGCCAAACGTTGGCCACTTAGTCACATAGGTTTATAAGTTATGTTTATTCTATATTACTCTTCGTAGTGAATAACGTGTTAAACAATTTCTTAATTTGGGTTTCGACCTTAACCGATCTCACTAACTAGACTTATCAGTCCAGTTACTTTGTACCTATCACTCGGGTCATAATATGATTACTTCACATTACTTCTCTTGACCGTGATCACGTCACGTCATGTTTAGGTCTATTCCAACCTTTCTTTTCAAATGTATCGTCTTGCACTTATCAGTGTCAAGACTTATATCTTTCATGCCTATTACATATTCGTCTGTCATAATTCATATTCGTAAAAACGTCATTTCTTGCAAAAACCGGAGTTTTAGTTTAGCATTTTCCTTTTAACTTTTGTCAATTATCCATATCAAGGAAATTGATAACTCATAATTTATTGTTTTCCGTTCTTACTTTATGCGGGGAATCGTAACAAATTCCCTCACCTTACTCTATTGACCCGTAGGTTCCTTCACTTAACCTCGTAGGCTATTTCCTTTTGTTTTCACCTCTTTAAGGTGAGACCCTTATGATCCTTTTTTCTTTAATTCATATCCCGCAGGTTATGATGATCCCGTAGATCATCTTTTATTCAAGTCTTTATTCAAATATGTATACATTTATATACGCATATGGCATTAAGGCACCCCCTCTTATGTTTTAGAATTATTCACGTTTACTTTTTGGATTTCGTTTGACCTTGACCGTAGTCTAAGGCTACATTGTTTCTTTCGAATTATCCTTCCGACTCCTTGACTTCTAACGTCAATTACACGTCGGTTTGCCCTACACTTACTGTTAACCGGTTCTTACCTATACTTCTTTACGTCCCATTACCCGGGTTCTTTTATTCTAATGTTTTTAACACCTTTAACTCTTTTACATAGGTTTACTAATATTTCGCACCTTTTTTTTTATTTTGTTTGACTTGTTCGTGTGAAAATTTCATCACTTATAATGTCAAACTTCAATCTTTGTTCGACCCGTTCAACTTTAAAATAGTTGAGCGTAATTCATCAAAATTTCTATTTGTCGTTATCTTATCGTCCTTTGGTCATGACCCAAAACCCGAGTCTTTTGACTTTCCATGCGCGTTCCTGTTTCTCAGTCTACGCATGTGTTTAAATCCTTACCCACCAACCGGGTGTTTTACCGAAGTCGTTATTATTGCAACCCTTACGGTATGCATTATGACTTCGTTTCGCTTTTAGATTCCTACTTTGTTCTCAAATTTGGTGTTTTACAAAATCGACCCGTTAAGAGTCTTATTTGCATTCTTCGGGTTCGAGTGTAAGTACACTACCTCCCAATGCATATCTTGATCATTTTACATGTTTATATTCTTCAGGTTCGAGTGTAAGTACACTACCTCCCAATGCATATCTACATCATTTTACATATTTGCATTTTCCGGGTTCGAGTGTAAGTACACCCCCTCCCAATACGTATTCTGATCATCTTACGTGTTTCTTTGTCCCTTCACTCGGGCTCATTATCTTAATGTAATACGCTTCCGTCACTCGGCTGTGCGTTTACATTATTATCAAATATTTTGCTCACTTGATTCTTTTGGGTACTTTTTAATTTGTCCCATTTACCCTGTCCTTACTACATCAGATATAATGTGTCCGCTATAAGAAACTCATGGTATCATATGCCACTACTTACTTGGCCAGAGTAAGCGATTAACACATGACATACACGACCTTTTTATAGTTTTCACATCACACCCCATGTAAGTAACACCTCTATTTAGCTTTCTTGGAGATAATATCCTGGATAGGTATTCTATTCAGGTTTCCCAAGTTTCTAATTTACATATGCGACAATCATTCTTTACATGTTTGTTGCACATTGCTAATTGCGCGATTATATTTAAAAGCACGCACCTGATAATGCTTGCCCCGACGGGCGTTTCTTGCCATTAACCTTGTTCGCGGTCTTTACGCGATTTAGTCCTTAGCGAGCATGTTCCTCTCGTCATGCCTCGGACTGTTCCTCTATCACATCTTTAATTTGTTTAACCTTTGTCATCTTTAAACGCAAGTGTCCTTCAATCAAGACATTCACAAAAGTTAGTAATATCAACTTTACTAAATGCCCGTACCATAATACAAGACTTTTGTACTATATGTGTCAACACGCGTAACTTTTTCAACTACATTTATCGCTTAATTGAGGCAACGTGTATCACACGATAACCCCATGTGTTGTTTACAACACTTTAGCATGCTAAACTATTAGCATAGATGTACTTACCGGATTTGCGATCAAGCCTCGAACCGAACACCAATCTTTGTCAAGAGCATAAGGTTTAAGTCCAAGCATGGTTTTCCCCACCATACTTGAATCTCTTAAACCAGGGCTCTGATACCAACTTGTAACACCCGTTCTTATAAATCAAGGTTTAACGTATATTTAGCGGAATAATCATGTAATTAATGATTACATATACATAGGAAATACGGGTTGTTAAAAACTTTTTACAATTTAAGTGATATACATAATGTGATTTAATTCGCCGTTTAGAATAACGACAAAACAACGTTGCGGAAGCTTTGTTTAACGTGTGTTCGGTTCTTGCTCGATGCTTGATCTTCATCCGGGACTCTCGACTTTCACCTGTGATCAAAACCAACTTAAAGGTCAGTTTTGATAATTAAATAACTAATACAACGAGGAAATTAGGAAAGTCCAACATTTATATCTTGATCCCAACACAATAACTCATTTCTGGCCTCCACCGTAACTTACGGTGACACCGTAAGTTACGGTGGCCCCTGTGTTAACATTTCCCTACCGTACATCAGTAGGCTAGCACCGTAACCAATTTAGCTCCACCGTAACTTACGGTGGCACCGTAAGTTACGGTGGCACCTGCATCCAACCTTTCCATTTTTTGCCGCTATTTGACACAAAACTTTCGTATCTTTCAATCCGCTTGTCCGTTTTACGCGATTCTTTCTCCTACGCACTCGTAATTTAATTCTCCATCGAATGGAGTTAAAATCTAACATCTCACTTCACGAAATTTTATACTTCAAGCTCTTGGCTTGAAGTCCAATTACGACACTTTTGACCCGTTCACGGTTTCCTCTAACAAACTCGTTCGTGGCCTTTGTTTCTTTTGTAAACATTTTGTTATGGTTATTTCCTATTGTACAAGGTTCAATTTACGGGTTACTACACATTTTTAACCCATTTCGCTATTACTTCTATTTTGACCCGTTAAGGGTATTTATGCACTAAGATCCCATATCATCCCTTTTATACTTATCCTAAGAATTTAATCTATCAAATCACTTATTTCCAACAACCTTTAAAGGTCGTTTGCCCGATTTACCCATCAAGGGTATTTTAGTCGACTTTAGCCCCTCATTTACGACGAAGGGCATTTGCTACTAATTTGACCCAAAAAATATATGTTTAACCACAATCTTATTTATACATACCTGGCTCGAGTCAACCTAATGACCCGTTTCGACTCCTTGCTTTTATTATCGATATTCTTATGGCGACGAAATTACCCAAATTACTATTCGCCCCTGAAAACACATGACTTGACAACCACATTAGTTGATATTGTCAAATGGCGTTATTCCCACCATTTGACCCGTTCGACCTATATAACCCAACATTTTCATATGTAACAAAACATGGGTTTCTAATTACCAATCACATATCCGACCCATTTCGGATTTTCTCACTAGATCCCTTTCTTTATAAAGTCAATTTCTTATATATATATATATATATATATATATATATATATATATATATATATATATATATATATATATATATATATATATATATATATATATATATATTTACTTATTATTTTTTTTAAACCCATTCGGCTCACGCTATGGGTGTCCTTTGAAACTTATTTTACTTTAGTCGATACTTGACTAAATTCCCATTTTTACCCATTTTCCATTACTAGTTACGCTATAAGGTAACTTTAAGAAAAACTCACTAATTCTTAACCAATTCGTGACTAATTTACCATTTTGCCTTTTTCACCATTTATCATGGTTTAAAACATTTTTTTTTGTTGGTTCCGACTCATTTCGTTTTGGGTCGGAACCCATGATTCAAACCAAATCCTTTATTGTATTCATCGTTATGAAAAAAACACATATACTACAAGTGGGTGTAAGTTTTACTTACCTCGCATCCGAAGTACGCTTTTCCTTCTTATTTGCTTCGTTTGACCCGCTTCCTTTCCAAGCCTTCACCTAGCTTGTCAAGCGTCAAACTATCATCATAATTCGTAAGAAGGTTAGTTTAGTCATTATTACATACGACTTTTTCATCTTACGAGCTCTATGTCGGAACTACTATTCGACTTCAACATTGATTTGTTTGACTTTCGATAGTCAATTAACTTCAATCATATTACCCGCACAATAAGTTCAATCAATCATCACGTTTAGAACTCTTTTAATCACATTTTTGCATAATAGCCAAAACATCACAATTAGGTGTTTTAACTACAAAAATTCTAGTTTCGAGCCTTCTTTGAGGCATTTCAACAAACACTTTAAGGGCAGAATTTTACATGTTTATTTATCAAGTCTTTAGCTTATCTCTTAGCCCTATTTTCACATAAATCAACCATCTTACAAAGTTGTTAACTTCTATAACTTCTGAAATCACTTCAAAATTGTCAAATTATACTAGATTGTCACTCTATTTCCTAGTGTTCATCAAATCACACATAACCCACTAATCACCTACAATGGTGTTCCTAAGTTTCACTAAAATTTCACATTATTTCAACTTGTATTTGTCTAGGGTTTGTCCCTAGACACTATATGGTTCCTAATTCATCATAAAACAAACATGCAACCATGAATTTCAGATTTTCCCAATTACATGAGAAATTCAAGTTGAGGGTTTTCATGAAATTTTACATACCTTGTAATCGTCTTGTGATGAGGATCAATAATCTACACTTTAATTTCGATTTCGACTTAGATTGAGCCTTCAATTTGCAAGTTTAGTGAGTTTTTAGGGTTTGAGAGTGGGGAGTCGCCCCTGCTCATCTTCTGTACGACCAACACCTTCAAAATGGTGTTTTGGTTTTAAATTTTATTAAAATTAATATTATAGTTTCAATTCTTACAGCTTTGGCCCTTCCATTTTGCACAACTTATAATCTAGTTGCATTTTAACCCTATTCATGCTTTAACACAAGACAACCAACTAACTAGGTTATTTATTTCCTAGTCAGTTTAGTGGGTTCGGGAATTCATAACCCGTTCTACTTTAAGTCCCGTTAAATTGAGCCTTTTATCTATCCTGTTTTTCTTGAAAACTCTGATTCACTTTAAATAAATATTAGGATTATTCAATTTATTCCTAATATTTGCCGGTTTACTTTTACCACTAACGGTACTTTCCCCGTCTTTAGTATTAACGGGGTTTAATTTCTAAACCTGTTTTCGGGGTGTTACACTAAACGTCTCCAATTCCTTAAAATTGTAACAAATCACAAACAAAACTAAGCCCTAATTTAACCTGACAAGCAACTCAATCTCCACAAATTGAAAACTACACGTACAGATTCCAAAGGACAAAAACACGATATAACAGAGCATCACTTACTTTAGAATTTAGAGAGAGAGAGAGACAGAGAGTGTGCAGGATACAGGCCACACATCATCCAAAATTGTTCTCCTTAGCACACACCATCACCAACGCTGCTACTCGCATTCTGGTTTCCACCCAAGTCAGAAGTACAATATGTCGATTCAAGCAAATTGATTCCCAAAATTGAGGGTTAGACGAGGGAGGATGGGGAATCGGTAGGTGTAATGGTAGATTTGCATCAACCTCTGCTACCCTCACCAACCATCGAACTAGTATCTGTCTTGGATGAACAAGATGAAGGAATTGAAGAATATGATGATGAAATTGAGCAAAATGGGGATCGGATTTGTGTGACTTATTACCAGCGGTGGTGGGTGTTGTGGTGGTGACGGTGTAGTGGTGGTGGTGACGGTGGAGGTGCAGCGGTGGTGGAAGTTGTGGAGGTGTAGCGGTGGTGGTGACGGTGTAGTGGTGGTGGTGATGGTGGAGGTGCAGTGGCGACGATGGTGTTGATGGTGTGGTGACGGTGGTGTTGATGGTGGAGGTGTGGTGGTGGGTTGGAGATGGTTTAGGTAAAGAGAGAGAGAGAGAGAGAGAGTTCTGGAGGTTTGATGGTGTTTATGATCTGAAATATGATTTAGAGAACATATATATAATAATAAAATGGTTTTTTTAATTAAAAGGGTAATTTGGTCATTTAACAAAAGTTAACAGAATAATTTTAACAGTGTTAGAAATTTGGACTCAAATGGTTAAAGAAAATGTTTATAGGGACTCAGGTCGTTAAACTTTTTACTTTTGGACTCAACTAGTTAAAACCAGAAAACACAAGGACTCAAAAAGTAATTTACCCATATATATATATATATATATATATATATATATATGGTGGGGTTTTAGGGTGAACACTAATGTAATATTTGAACCGAGTGAACAAATCATGACAATTGATTTACAACATCAAATTGTAAAATACACTAGTGAATTTTCATCATCAACTCAAGGCCACTGATTTACACTTGTGTTTACACTTCTGAATTGATAATACAGGGCTAGGATTAGTTCATTAGTGTTCACAATCAAGGGTTGTTCATAAATGACCCTAACCCTAACCCTATATATATATATATATATATATATATATATATTAGATAAAGGGGTATTGGATTTTAATAATCCCAAGTTTCACTAATTGGCCGGTAATAATCCCAACTTCAAAAATTGCCTACAACAGTCCCAACTTGTAAGATTTTGGCCACCAATGATCCTTTGCTAACTAGGTTATAACCCAGTTAGTTTTTTTCTGACTAGGCTGCTGACGTGGCACCATCACCACCTCCACCTCCACCTCCTCCTCCACTACCACCACCATCTCCTCCAGCCACCACCATCATCTCCGACCACCACCATCACCCACCACCATCACCTCTGACCACCTCCACCTCCACCCAAAGTCTTCCACCACCGGAAAAACACTATCACCTCCGATTAAACTGCCACCCTTCCAACCTTCGGCCACAGTCTTCCACCGAACACCCCACCCTTCCAACCTCCGGCCACCACCATTAAACTGCCATCCACAACTCCAACCGCCTCACCGGAAAAACGTGATACCTAGATATGGTGGAAATTTTGAAGTTTTGAGCGGTGGAGAAGGTCACTAGAGGTTGGAGATGACAAGTGGTGGTCTCCTTTGGTGGTTTCAGGGGTAAAGAAGGTAGTCGGAATAAGTTGCAGGTCACTGGAGTTGCGTAGATGGTGGAAATTTTAAACTTTTGAGAAGCGGAGAAGATTACAGGAGGTCGGAGATGATTGGTGGTGGTCTTGTTTGGTGGTTTCATGGGTAAAACGGGTCGTCGGAATAAGTTGCAGGTCACCAGAGTTGAGTATTTTGAACTTCTGAGCAGCGGAGAAGATTACAGGAGGTCGGAGATGATTGGTGGTGGTCTCGTTTGGTGGTTTCAGGGCTAAAACGGGTCGTCGGAATAAGTTGCAGGTCACCGGAGTTGGGTAGATGATGGAGGTGGTCGGAGATGATAGAGGTGACTGGAGGAGATGGTGGTGGTAGTGGAAGAGGAGGAGGTGGAGGTGGTGATGGTGCCACGTCAGCAGCCCAACATTTAAGTTTTAAACACGTCAGCTGCCACGTCACCGCCACATCACATTTAACTAACCCAGTTAGCAAAGGATCATTGGTGGCCAAAATCTTACAAGTTGGGACTGTTGTAGGCAATTTTTGAAGTTGGGATTATTACCGACCAATTAGTGAAACTTGGGATTATTAAAATCCAATACCCCTTAGATAAAAGAAAAACTATATTATGTTTTACAATTATACCCTTTGTTCTTTTTTTTTCTTAATTAAATTTTCTTCTCAAATTATGTACGTACGTATGTATGTATGTCTATAGGCCGTTTAACATACAAAATGCCTTAACGTATAACGCGTACGTGAGGCATTATCAACATGCGAATTTTCTTTACAACATGCGATTTCCATTTTTCTTCCTTTTTTTAGTTCATGCAATTTGTATTTTTTGTACATGCGATTTCCTATGCTTTTATGGACATGCGATTTTAATTTTTTAAATTTAGTACATGCGATTTCCCCTATATACAGTACATGCGATTTTGATTTTTTTAACATAACATGTGATTTGTCATCGCATACGCGTCGTACGTTAAGGCCTCTTGTACGATGTACTTTCTCTATATATCTCTCTCTCTCTATATATATATATACATAGGGTATGGTTCATTTGAGAAAACACTCTTATTGCGTGAACCACGAGAACCAATGTGAACAAAACAAAATAAACCCACCCACCAGCACCCAAAACCTAAACCCCACCCCCACCCCACCACAACCCAAAAACCTAAACACCCCCCACCCCCATCACTTAAAAAATAAAAAATATAATAAAGTTATACCTCACCGAAAAAAAACCTAACCCCCCACCCCCTCCTAAACCTAAAAAAATCCAACCCCCCCCCCCCTATTACCCCCCAAAAACCTAAACCCTCCCCCCCCCCCCAGCCACCCCACCCAAGATAAATGCTAAAAACTAAACCATAAAGCTAAATCCCATAACTAAATGTTAAAAAAGTTTTTTATATTTTTATTAAAAATCGCTAAATATCGTCACTAAAAAAATATTTAACAATAGTACTGACGTGCATATGTATACGCATGCACATATGCAACGATACTTTTTGTTCAATTTTTTTAATAAAAACTCCAAATTTCGTCACTTAAAAAAAGAACAACAGTACCGCTGCACATGTGCAGGATTTTGAAACATTAAGTACAAAACTAATCAATTTAAAATATTAAAAATACCGTCTGAAAAATGATATAAAGATAAAGGACAAATTTTGAAATTCACTCAAAAAATATATAAAGATTAAGTACTACTTAATGATTTTACTCTATTAATGAGACTTAATAGTTTTACCTTGACTTCCTAATATAATTATAATATTATATTCAGTGAATAAGGAATATACTCTGGAAAACAAAGAACTATTCTTTATAGAGGTTTAAGTTTTTAAAAAGTGATATTAATATTTAAATAAAAAGAGTGATAAGAGAAAAAGAAACAAACAATTCTATTCTTTTGCATTTTTATTAATGACAGATGTTCGTTGATGAAAGTTCTATAATTTGTAGTGATAATTACCCATTGTCTTAAAACTTACACACGTATTACGGAATTAGAATCTTACTCTTGCTTTTTTTATGATTATGAGATTTTTAGTATAAGCTCTCAGGAACGGAACGAAAGACATTATGTGATTTTTAACATTTATAAAACCGGTTCTATATTTATAATCATTATCTATAACAACATAAACCATGAGGGGGGACACAACAGCTGCCTGACACACCTCATTGGTTGGTTTTTTTTGTATTTAACTTTCAAACCTTCAGCTTTGCTAATATACGTGTTTATCCTCTCTATTTAAAAAAAAAAAGTTTTTTTTTATTGGTTATCTTTGTTTATATACGTGTTTAGCCCTCTGCTTTAACTTTGGTGTGTACATGTTTAGTCCCTCTACTTTTATTCTTTTAAGTAATTGAACGTCGCTTTTTTATTTTACTTTTAAACCTTCGAATTTGATAATATATGTGTTTAGCCTCTCTGTTTTTAGAAGAAAAAGCTTTCTTTTAATTTGTTAACTTTTTTATATACATGTTTAGTCCCTCAACTTTAACTTTGGTTGTATACATGTTTAGTCTTACTTTTATTCTTTTTAGTATTTCATCTTTTAGCCTTGGTTGATTCTTTTTGTATTTAACTTTCAAACCTTCAGCTTTGCTAATATACGTGTTTAACCTCTCTGTTTTTAAAAACATTTTTTCTTTTATTGGTAAACTTTGTTTATATGTGTGTTTATCCCTCTACTTTAACATTGGTTATGTACATGTTTTGTCCCTCTACTTTTATTCTTTTAAGTAATTGATTGTCGCTTTTTGTATTTTACTTTTAAACATTTGACTTTGCTAATATACGTGTTTAGCCCCTCTCTTTTTAGAAGAGAGAAAAAACTTTCTTTTTATTTGTTAACTTTGTTTATATACGTGTTTTGTCACCCAGCTTTAACTTTGGTTGTGTACATGTTTAGTCCTTCTACTTTTATTCCTTTTAGTATTTCATCTTTTACCATTTTCCCCTTGCTGCCTTAATGAATCAACTTGGGGAATAGTAACATTAGCTATTGGTGGGTACCGCTACTACGTTTGGACTTCAATAAATTTACTTTATAATTCCTAAACTGTCACACCCCAAAATCCCCACGCGGAGTACCACCGCTTGGAGGCGTGACATGACCAGGATCAAGCCACCAATCATATTGAACATGTAATTACTAACAGGTAAAAGTAAATGCAAACCAATCATTCAATACGATAGGTGTTCAAAACATAATTATAGTTTCAAAGTGTAGCGGAAGCATAAGTATGAAAACCCAATGTATAACATAAGTTCAAGTGTTATAAAGTTTAACATAATATCCACGATCTATGCTCCACAACGACCTGCTCCTCCCTGTGCAAGCTCCATATGTACCTAAGGTCCTGCAAGGCATGCAGCAGAGAGTCAACAACTAGTTGAGCGAGTTCACAGTTTATAGTTCAATAATTATAACAGTATAATAAGCCTTGTGTTCGTTCATTAAGTCATGTATCGTATTGGTTTGTATCGCAGCCCTCTAGGCATGTATGCGAAGATTAGGGAAAGTTCTCATGTATTCTAGACTAGGTATGTTTGTATCGCGGCCACCCGGCATGTATGCGAAGTTTAGAGTATAGTTCGCGGCCTTCCTAGGCATGTGTGCGAATGATTAGTCATAATATCGCGGCCAACCCCTGATGTGTGTGCGAAGATCAGTTCTATGAGCAACACTAGTCTAGTCGTATCATATCAATAACCCCTCCTCACCCGAGGACCATATAACTGGTTACCATAAGCTAGATAAGTACAAGTAATAATCCAAACCCATTCCCACCTTGGGAACCCCATGCCTTGGCTGTGTGAACTCACCTTGGTTTGCTCGGTATGCTAAGTATGTGCTTACAGTTTATCAATCAAGTCCTAGAGTACGCACGTATACATGATCAGTTTATATCCAAATTGTTCACGTAAGGTATAATCACAGAAGTACTAAACATGTATTCTATAGCATACAAGTCATGCATATCACTTAACAGCAGTTAATCTATCCAGTTAACTTCTAACAGATTTAAGTCAGGTTACTGTGCAAAGTATTCAAGTCGGCGAAACACAGATTGGCGAAACATACTCTGTTTCGTCAACTACCCTTTGGCGAAACAAGATTATGTCTCGTCGACTGCCCTTGGCGAAACACTATCCTGTTTCGCCGTGATCACCGTTTCGTCAAACATCCGATTCGTTAAGTCATACGTTTCGTCATTGATTTAGTTACGTCAATCATTCAGTTACACAGAAATCACAGGAAACCCTAATCAGCTGTCATGAACGTTATCAATCATTCATCATCACCACACAGTAATCATCACGCGGTATTCATACAGAAATCGTTAACACAGAAAATCATCATGAATCAATCATAACCAAATCGTAGCATCATCATAACAGTACCGACGTCTAATCATGAATCCTAGTTCTATGAATACCACAACCCTAATTATCCAAACACATCAGACCAACGGGTTCTACTAACTTGCTAGCATGCATTCAAATTACACTAGTACATATACGCATAACAGTTCCCGATCATTATCTAATCCGACATACGAAAACCGTAACCAATAATAGATCCCATATAACAAATTCATAAATCAACATGAACACGACAATATTCAACATTGATCCTAATAAACTAGAACCAGAAACAGTTAATGATGACAAGATTAACCATTCATACAAGGATTAAACACTAACCACGGTTATTGGAATAGTAACTTGATCGGTTCAAGGCTTCGGGAACACAAGTTTGCCGTCAATAGGGAAGAGGGTGCTCTAGGGTTTTCAGATTGCCAAAAGTGACGAATGAAACAGAATACCAGGTATATAAGGTCGCGTAACAAGTTGGGCCCGAATTGGGCTTTCGGCGAATCTGGGCTCGGCGAAACATCCTGTTTCGTCGAGATTGGGTTTGACGAAACGAAACTCTGTTTCGTCGAGGTGAACTTGGCGAGACACGCTTGTTTCGTTGTGAAGGTTAACCAGGACTTAAGAGATCAAGTGTTTACTAACCGGTTCACACTATATCATTAACACATATACATATAATCATCACAATACGTTTTATGATATAGCACATAACATATCCAACAATCATAATACGTTTCATTATAACACAACGTGTATTGTTACAAGTCAAACAAGTCAACAACTAAAAGTCGAAGTCAACGTGCAATAAATGTGAAAGTGAAAGTCGGAAACTCGAGTTGTCACATTATCCCCAACTTGAAAGAAATTTCGTCCCGAAATTTAGCATGCGATTACTGAGGAAGCTAGGTAAGTTGTATCGTTCACTGGTTTTCCTGGGGTGTCACATCATCCCCCCGTTGATTTGGAATTTCGTCCCGAAATTCTGCAGTAGTAGCTTCAGCCTCAGTAGTGGTTGCATTGGTTCCGAATAACTGGGGGTACTTGAGTTTCATTTTATCTTCACGCTCCCAGGTGAACTCTGGGCCGCGACGGGAGTTCCAACGAACTCGAACAAGAGGGATTCTCGTGTTCTTGAGGACCTTAACATCCTGGTCCGTGATTTCAACAGGTTCCTCGACGAACTGCAACCGCTCGTCGATAGTGAGCTCCTTCAAAGGAACTATAAGGGTCTCATCTGACAGACACTTCTTCAGATTTGACACGTGAAAGACATTGTGAACAGCACCAAGTTCAGCTGGTAGGTTTAGCTTGTATGCCACTTTGCCAATCTTCTCTATGATCTCGAACGGTCCGACATACCGCGGATTTAGTTTGCCTCGCTTGCCAAAGCGAACCACACCCTTCCAGGGTGAAACTTTAAGTAAAACCCGGTCCCCGACCTGAAATTCCAACGGTCTCCTACGCTTATCCGCGTAGCTTTTCTGACGGTCGCGAGCTGCCGCCATGCGTTGCCGTATCTGCGCAATCTTTTCCGTGGCGTCCACTACGATCTCTGGACCCGTGATCTAACTTTCCCCCACCTCTGCCCAACAGAGAGGTGACCGGCATTTACGCCCGTACAATGCCTCGAATGGAGCGGCTTGTATGATGGTGTGATAACTGTTATTGTATGAGAACTCCACCAAGGAAGATGCTTTTCCCAGCTGTTGCCGAAGTCGATGACGCATGCCCGAAGCATGTCTTCGAGAGTCTGGATCGTGCGCTCAGACTGCCCATCCGTCTGAGGATGATATGCTGTGCTCATGTCTAATCGTGAGCCAAAAGATTTGTGCATCGCTTGCCATAGCTCTGACGTGAATCGTGCATCCCGATCCGAAATGATGGAGGTGGGCACCCCGTGCCTCGAAACAACTTCTTTAAGATAAACGTCTGCGAGAGTGGAGAACTTATCCATTTCCTTAATAGCTAGGAAGTGTGCAGACTTGGTGAGTCGATCCACGATCACCCATATAGTATCATTCCCACGCTGGGATCTGGGTAGGCCTGTAACAAAATCCATGGAAATTTCTTCCCATTTCCATTGCGGTATCTTGGGTTGCTGAAGCAGGCCCGCTGGTTTATGATACTTCACTTTGACTTTTGCACATGTCAAACACTTGCCAACGTAAGTCGCGATGTGGGCTTTCATGCCAGGCCACCAGTATGTTGTTTTGAGATCGTGGTACATTTTATCCGACCCTGGATGTACCGAGTAGCGAGACTTGTGTGCTTCATCCATCACAAGCTCTCGTAAACCGCCATAAAGTGGGACCCAAATACGCCCCGTTACATAGTAGGCGCCGTCTTCCTTCAGCTCCATACGTTGCCTTGAGCCGCGTAAGGCTTCAGCCTTGACATTTTCGGGTTTCAATGCTTCTACCTGAGCAGTTCGTATCTGTGCAGGAAGACTGGACTGAATGGTGAGTTGCAAAGCTCGTACACGCCTAGGTGTAGTATCTTTCCGACTGAGGGCATCAGCCACAACATTGGCTTTGCCTGGATGGTACTTGATGGCGCATTCGTAATCGTTCAGAAGTTCGACCCACCTTCATTGACGCATGTTCAAATCCTTTTGCTTAAGGATATGCTCGAGACTCCTGTGATCGGTGTAAATTGTGCACTTGGTACCGTACAGGTAGTGTCGCCATATCTTAAGCGCGAAAACAACAGCCCCCAGCTCTAGATCGTGCGTCGTGTAGTTCCGTTCATGAACCTTGAGTTGCCGCGAAGCGTAAGCAATAACTTTATCCCGTTGCATCAATACACACCCAAGACCCTGTATCGACGCGTCACAATAAACCATAAAGTCATCCGTGCCCTCTGGCAATGAGAGAATAGGTGCGCTGCAAAGCCTATCCTTTAAGTACTGGAAAGCGGTTTCCTGGGAATCTCCCCAACGGTAGGTGACACCCTTCTGTGTCAGTAGCGTAAGTGGCTGCGCGATCTTTGAGAAGTCTTTGATAAACCATTTGTAGTAACCCGCCAAACCCAAGAATTGGCGTATTTCCGTTGGAGTGCGAGGCGCAGGCCAATTCCTGATCAAATCCACCTTGGATGGATCAACATAAATCCCATCCTTGTTTACCACGTGGCCTAGGAAATGGACTTCACGAAGCCAGAAGTCGCATTTTGAAAACTTGGCGTACAACTGCTCTGTTCGAAGGAGTTCCAAAATCAATCGTAAGTGCTGCTCGTGTTCCTCCTGACTCTTGGAGTAAATCAGAATGTCATCGATGAAGACAATCACAAACTTGTCTAAGTACGGCTTGCACACCCTGTTCATCAGATCCATAAATACGGCAGGCACGTTCGTTAGCCCGAATGGCATGACTAGAAACTCGTAATGGCCGTAGCGAGTTCTGAATGCTGTCTTAGAGACGTCCTCATCCCGGACTCTCAGCTGATGATACCCTGACCTCAAGTCTATCTTGGAATAGGAACTCGACCCTTGCAGCTGGTCGAACAAATCGTCTATACGCGGAAGAGGATAACGGTTCTTCACCGTCACCTTGTTGAGTTCCCGGTAGTCTATGCACATCCTGAAGGTACCGTCCTTCTTTTTCACGAATAACACTGGAGCTCCCCAAGGCGAAGAGCTTGGACGAATGAAGCCCTTTTCCAAGAGCTCTTGTAGTTGCTTTGACAGTTCTTCCAGTTTAGTTGGAGCTAAACGATATGGTGCTCGAGCTATGGGTGCTGCTCCAGGAGCTAACTCAATCTGGAATTCGACCTGGCGATGAGGCGGTAGCCCAGGTAAATCTTCAGGAAACACCTGAGGAAAGTCGCGTACTACAGGAATATCCTCCAGCTTCTTTTCCTTCGCTGATGCATCAGTAACAAGTGCCAAAATGGCAGTGTGCCCCTTTCGTAGACATTTCTGAGCCATCAAGAAAGAGATGATGCCAACCACAGCACTACTCTTGTCGCCCTGAATTTCGAGAGGTTCCTTGCCAGAACGAGTAATGCGAACTATCTTTTCCTTGCACAAAATCTCTGCGTGATGTTGGGATAACCAATCCATACCGATGACGATGTCGAAACTACCCAAAACTATGGGTATAAGATCAATCAAGAAGGTCTGACCAGCTAAAACGATGCTACAACCCTTGACTACATGTGCGGCTTCTACACTTTTACCATTTGCTAACTCTACGACATGTTTGGTGTTTAGGGTTGTTGGTGTACGTTTTAACATTTTACTCACTTTTAACGATATATAGCTTGTATCCGCACCTGAATCAAATAAGACAGTAACATAAATATTGTCGAGAAGAAACTTACCCATAACCACATTGGGATCATTCATTGCGTCACCTCGGCCCAGCACAAAAGCACAGCCCCGAGCTTCGTTGCCATTGTTGTTGTTGTTTCCCCCGTTGTTGTTGTTCCCATTGCCCTAATTGTTGTTGTTGTTGCGATTCTGGTTCTGGTTTAACTAGGGACAATCACGTCTGAAATGACCTTCATCCCCACACTGGAAACATCCCCGGTTTCCTCGCTGTGGCTGCTGCTGCTGGTTCTGTGGAGCTGGTGGTGGAAGTTGCTGATTCTGATTCGCAGGTCGTGCACTCCTGCAGTCTTTAGCTTCATGCCCTAACTTTAGACATCTCTGACAACGCTCCTTGCGACACCGTCCACTGTGGTGTCTGTTGCACCTATTACATAGTGGGTGAATTCCCCAATATCCACCCTGCCCCTGATTGCCTGAAGAGTGCTGACTGGGACTCTGATAACTGTCAGTCTTTCGCTGCTGAACCTGTGACTGAACTGAAGCTGATCCCTTGCTGGAATCCCCATCCCATTTTCTTTTGTTGTCACTGGGAGTAGCAGAAGTAGTAACAGCAGTAGTGGTAGCACTGATGCGTTTTGGCAGCTTATTCTGTTCTACTGCCTGATCCGTAATACGATGAGCAAGGCGCTGAATAGCTTGGATGTTGTCAAGATTAGCCGATGTCACATGGCTCTGGATTTCTGGCGCTAACCCCTTGAGATACAACTCGATGCGCTTGATTGGAGGGTCCACCATCGTTGGACACAACACGGCCAGCTCGTTTGACCTTTTGGTATAAGCTTCAATTTCTGACCCAGTCATTTTCAAATGGTAAAACTCGTCTTCCAACTTGTGGATGTCTTCCCGTGTGCAGTATTCACGTTTAATCAGTTCCTTGAAATCATTCCAAGGGGTGGCGTTAGCAGCTGCCAACCCTAGGATCTGTACTTGCGCGTTCCGCCAAGTTAACACGATTCCTTCCAAAGTACCAGTGGCGTACTTGACCCTGCGAGCCTCACGGCATTCACACATCTCGAATACCGACTCGAGCTTCTCAAACCAATGGAGTAGTCCCACTGCTCCTTCTGTGCCACTGAATGTGCTTGGACGACAGTCCATGAAGTTCTTGAATGTGCAGACATGTTGTGGAGCGTTTTGACCTATTGTGCATAGAATAGGACAATATTAAATACAAAGGTTGATTTAGGAATGTAGGATTCAAAGATCCTAGTGTGTATCCCATCTGCAGGGTATACTACCTGCTTGTGCAGCTGCAAGTGCCGCAGCTACTCGTTCATTGATAAGTGCCGTCAACTGGGCTTGAGTCATGTTTACACGTCCAGACATGATCTTCATAGTAAAAGTAGAATAAGTGAGAAAGGTTCGCGAGTAGTGCGATGACAGAAGAGTGTAAGCACATAGGTATTCTCATGTAATGACGTATAGTAGGCAATGTAATCTGAGCATACTACGAGCAAAGTTCTATATAGTTCTAGCAAGCATGTAATAAATGTAAACCTTATTACCTAGGATGTTGAGTCTTGCACGTGGAGCGAAGCGTCGTTGTGGATCGTTGAGAGCACTGTTCTGGTTATAGTCTGGTTTTAATAAAAACGTTTTTCCCATATTAAAACCAAGTTCTCTATAACCAATGGCTCTGATACCAATCTGTCACACCCCCAAAATCCCCACGCGGAGTACCACCGCTTGGAGGCATGACATGACCAGGATCAAGCCACCAATCATATTGAACATGTAATTAATAACAGGTAAAAGTAAATGCAAACCAATCATTCAATACGATAGGTGTTCAAAACATAATTATAGTTTCAAAGTGTAGCGGAAGCATAAGTATGAAAACCCAATGTATAACATAAGTTCAAGTGTTATAAAGTTTAACATAATATCCACGATCTATGCTCCACAACGACCTGCTCCTCCCTGTGCAAGCTCCATATGTACCTAAGGTCCTGCAAGGCATGCAACAGAGAGTCAACAACTAGTTGAGCGAGTTCACAGTTTATAGTTCAATAATTATAACAGTATAATAAGCCTTGTGTTCGTTCATTAAGTCATGTATCGTATTGGTTTGTATCGCAGCCCTCTAGGCATGTATGCGAAGATTAGGGAAAGTTCTCATGTATTCTAGACTAGGTATGTTTGTATCGCGGCCACCCGGCATGTATGCGAAGTTTAGAGTATAGTTCGCGGCCTTCCTAGGCATGTGTGCGAATGATTAGTCATAATATCGCGGCCAACCCCTGGCGTGTGTGCGAAGATCAGTTCTATGAGCAACACTAGTCTAGTCGTATCATATCAATAACCCCTCCTCACCCGAGGACCATATAACTGGTTACCATAAGCTAGATAAGTACAAGTAATAATCCAAACCCATTCCCACCCTGGGAACCCCATGCCTTGGTTGTGTGAACTCACCTTGGTTTGCTCGGTATGCTAAGTATGTGCTCACAGTTTATCAATCAAGTCCTAGAGTACGCACGTGTACATGATCAGTTTATATCCAAATTGTTCACGTAAGGTATAATCACAGAAGTACTAAACATGTATTCAATAGCATACAACTCATTCATATCACTTAACAGCAGTTAATCTATCCAGTTAACTTCTAACAGATTTAAGTCAGGTTACTGTGCAAAGTATTCAAGTCGGCGAAACACAGATTGGCGAAACATAATCTGTTTCGTCAACTACCCTTTGGCGAAACAAGATTATGTCTCGTCGACTGCCCTTGGCGAAACACTATCCTGTTTCGCCGTGATCACCGTTTCGTCAAACATCCGATTCGTTAAGTCATACGTTTCGTCATTGATTTAGTTACGTCAATCATTCAGTTACACAGAAATCACAGGAAACCCTAATCAGCTGTCATGAACATTATCAATCATTCATCATCACCACACAGTAATCATCACGCGGTATTCATACAGAAATCGTTAACACAGAAAATCATCATGAATCAATCATAACCATATCGTAGCATCATCATAACAGTACCGACGTCTAATCATGAATCCTAGTTCTATGAATACCACAACCCTAATTATCCAAACACATCAGACCAACGGGTTCTACTAACTTGCTAGCATGCATTCAAATTACACTAGTACATATACGCATAACAGTTCCCGATCATTATCTAATCCGACATACGAAAACCGTAACCAATAATAGATCCCATATAACGAATTCATAAATCAACATGAACACGACAATATTCAACATTGATCCTAATAAACTAGAACCAGAAACAGTTAATGATGACAAGATTAACCATTCATACAAGGATTAAACACTAACCACGGTGATTGGAATAGTAACTTGATCGGTTCAAGGCTTCGGGAACACAAGTTTGCCGTCAACAGGGAAGAGGGTGCTCTAGGGTTTTCAGATTGCCAAAAGTGACGAATGAAACAGAATACCAGGTATATAAGGTCGCATAACAAGTTGGGCCCGAATTGGGCTTTCGGCGAATCTGGGCTCGGCGAAACATCCTGTTTCGTCGAGATTGGGTTTGACGAAACGAAACTCTGTTTCGTCGAGGTGAACTTGGCGAGACACGCTTGTTTCGTTGTGAAGGTTAACCAGGACTTAAGAGATCAAGTGTTTACTAACCGGTTCACACTATATCATTAACACATATACATATAATCATCACAATACGTTTTATCATATAGCACATAACATATCCAACAATCATAATACGTTTCATTATAACACAACGTGTATTGTTACAAGTCAAACAAGTCAACAACTAACAGTCGAAGTCAACGTGCAATAAATGTGAAAGTGAAAGTCGGAAACTCGAGTTGTCACAAAAACTTTATGAAAACAAAAATTATTTGACATGCGTATTTTTATCTAGGGGTGAGCAGAAAACCAAGATAATCGAACCGTAACCAAAATAACCGACAAAACCGAACCGAAACAAAAATCGACAGTTCGGTTTTTAAATTTTTAATAACCGAAAAATTCGGGTCGGTTTTTGGATAACCATTTTCAATAACCGAAAAAAAAACGAACCGAACCGATAAGTTACAATCCATGTATTTTTAAGTTTAAGTTGTTTAAATGTTTAACCTGATGCTAGTAGAAAATATTAATTTTATTCTTGAACGTTAAGTGTTTATAATAAAAACATTACATGTTTATTTATAATTGAAGTGATCTATTTATTACCTACAAGAAATAACATAACTTTATATAAAAATTAAATGATCTTCAAATTATTATAAAATAAAATGCCTTAGTAAAAACTTTAGAGAAACATAATAATAGATTATAAGGTTAGGTTTATATAAACAATATTAATTAAAGAAGTTAACTATAATAACTTAAATATAAACATATAATAAAGATTCTTATATTTTAAATTATATTTTATATTTTTTTTTGAATCTTACATAATTTTGTTCCAAAAAACAAAATAACCGAAAAACCGAACCGAACCGACATAAAAACCGAAATAACCGAAACCGAAAGGTTTTAAAAAGCCAAAAACCGACATTTTGGTTGCGGTTTTGATTTTACCAAAAAACCGAAACGAACCAAACTGTGCACACCCCTATTTTTATCTATGTATTGATATAACTTTTATTGAGATTGTGTTATGATTAGTATGTACAAGTAACCGAAACACAGATCTGCATGTTATTAAACTAAGGGGCTGTTTGTTTACCTCTTAATGAGACTCTTAATGGTTCAGACCTCTCATTGGTTCAGCACTTAATGGTTCAGAGTGTTTGTTTCACGAGCAGATGTCTGAATGGTTCAGACATTTGCCTCTGAATGGTTAAGATTTATACAGAGTCTGAATGGTTAAGACCTTTAATCTGAATTGGTTAGACATTTACCTCGTTAAGCATTATACAGGCTCTTAATGGTTCAGACATCTTACTGGTTCAGCACTTAATAGTTCAGAACTCTTACTGATTCAGCACTTAACTATTTAGATGTTACCAAACAACCCCTAAGAAATATTCCGTTCACCGACCGCAACACGGGCGGGGCATTATCTAGTTCATAACATTATGGAAGTGATATTTATGAATCAATCAATTTTGAGTTGCTTATAGAAAATGACGAATGTCGTTGTATGCGCATTATGTCCACGAGATACTGCAACAGTGCCACCTCACGTCCTTGACATCCTTCTATGCATTGGTGACGACTCGGTACAAAGTTTTACAAAGTCTTGCTGCGAACTGAACCATATTTAATGACCCAACATCCAAAAAGTCAACCCCATATTTATGAAACAAAGTCAAATCTTCCTGCTGACGAAATTTTCAATTTAATGGCCTCCTCTCGGTGCCAACTGTGATATGGATCCACCGATGAGGATACACCATGTGTTGCCTGTGCTCATGTCGGATAATACAGCAAGTTGAGGATTACTATTAGTCTTTATACTAGGTGTGTGTATAGGTATCAACTGTTCCGTCCGTATTAGGAGGCAGTAGGCTGAATATTTCTCAACCAATTAGAAAAAACACTATCATAGTTGTGTTAGAAATAAAAAACTAAAACGATGGCAATACCGTAATTTTGAACTCGAGGTAAAATTGTAATTTGCCAGGACTAATAAATGAGTATTAGGCAGCTCCTTGACACGAAAAAACAAATTAAATCGAGTCAACCAATTAAAACAAAGCACTTCTGTAGTTTTGCAAAAAAAAAAAAAAAAAAAAAAAAAAAAAAAAAAAAAAATTATAGCAATACTGTAATTTTGAACTGAGGGCAAAAGTGTAATATTTTGTTGAGGTAAAATCGCAATTATTTGCCAAAAACTAAATCGATGACAATACTGTAATTTTTAACCAGGGGTAAATTCGTAATTTTGAACGGAGGCAAATTTGTAATTTTAAAGTGGTGGTAAAATTGTAATATACCCGGATCAATGTGGGAATGCTAAAGAGCAGCCTTTCAACTATATATGTGTATTTATGTAATCTTGTAATCTCAACGGTTACTATTGATCTTTTAAAGGTTAAAGCAATAGTCCTAATGAATATATAAACCTATAGCTAGAAACTAGATAATTTAAAACTTTTGCGGAATATATAAAAACTAATAAGATACAAAATATTAAATAATAATAATACATGCAAAGATTTAGGAAAATATCTAAAATGAAATAAGTTAATATACGCAAAAATTTTAAAAAGAAAAAAACAACATAACCATACATGCTTGGGGTATCTTTAAACATTAAGAAAGGCACTTCATCAACTAACAAAAACAACTCATGTTTGACTAGATCAAACCGGATTAGCTATTAACTCCATCATTGAAAAATTGCCAAAGATAGGCCATCCTCATCCTGCCATTTCTCGAACTGGACATGCCTGACATCCTCTCCCACTCGTCATGAAAGCTTAGACCATTGGGTATGGGAGGGTAGTCTCTTTGGAGACTACCCGCCACGTAGGCGCCACGTAATCACGAGAGGAGGATAGTCTCTTTGGGGACTACCTAAGGGTGTGGCGACTAGCCAAGACTACCCCACCATTAATAATATATTAATATATATATATATATATATATAAAGGAGGAGAGAGAGTCAGATGGAGGGCCCACCACCAAAGCCCCGTCTCCACCGTCGGTATTCCGACGCCAAAGCCGCGACGGGCCCCTAGGGGGCGGTGTTGGACGTGCCCAAAAGAGGGGGACGGGCCTTTAACAGACCCCATACCCATTGGTCTTATATCTAACCAGATCAACGTCGGTCTTATGTGTGCCACATCCATCAACACCATGTAAACGTAATTGTCCACAGTTTTTCGTAATTGTTGCTCTTCACTTATACTAGTCCTTCTTAACGTAAGGAAAAGAAACTACGCGTAAGTCATTAAATAAAATAAAAACACATGAAAACATATAAACCTAAAGAAATAATAAAAAAAAACTTTTTATTAAATATTTCGAATGAGCGGCTTAGGGTGGACGGGGTGTACGCGGGGAGTGGTTGCGGTGATGGTAGTCCCCGATCGGGAACACCGCCGCCATCAATGCGGTGACCCGAATCGGTGGGTGAATTAGGCATGGATTCACCGATGGAGGAGAGGGGAAAGATGGTGGGCCAGCTCACTTTCAACCAATCAAACTTTTTATTTTTTATTTTTGAATAAAAAAATAAGGGGAGTTAAGAGGGGAGTGCCGCCATCAATTTAGGGTGTTAGGGAAGTTTAAGAGGGGAGTTGACGTGGCACACGAGGATTGGTTGGGCGTAAGAGAGTGGACTCACCTCTTAGATGAGCATCCCTTACACCCTTAGAATCATAGTTGCAACTCGTTGCTTCTTTCAAGTCACCTTGTCACATCAAGAATAATGCATCATCATTGCAGATACAATAACAATGCTATAGTACAAAACCATATAAGATTATATATATAGGGGAAAGTTAAAATAAAAACCACTAGTTAATATGAAAACTCGAAAACTAACTAAAAAAGTTTAAAAAATATACCAAATTTTTTTTACCAATTTTCGCTATTTTATGTATATAAAGAAACTTTAAAAAAATTGTAGTGCATATGTTTAATAGTAAACATGTGCACTATTTTTTTTTTTGAAAAAAAAGTTTTTTTATATACAAAAACTAGCGATTTTTAATAAAAAAAAAATTTGTGTGTTTTTAGACTTTTTTTAGTTAGCTTTCGAGTTTTCACGTTAAAAGTTGTTTTCATTTGAACCATCCCCTATATATATATATATAGGGGATCGTTAAAATGAAAACCACCTCTAGTTGTAAGAACAATAGGAACCACTTTCTAGCCTTTAGATCAACAAGATGGATGAATGAGATTAAAAGTGACAAAAATTAATATTAAATACATTTTGTCTTATTATGTCTTTAATATTTTAATACAAAAGGGTAGTTTAGTAAAATAACTTTTTTTTGTCTTTTCTCTTTATTATTTTTTAATTACTTTTTTTATTATATTACTTTTTATTTTTTTAAAAGATTTTTTTATTAAAAACATTTTTAAATTCAGAATTTTTTAACAAAGACAATTTTTTTTGCGCGCCGGTTTTTGCACGCCGTTTTTACGCATCGTTTTTTAATGGGTCGTTTTTTCACACCGTTTTTACGCTCGACTTTTTCAAGTATCGTTTTTTTAACGTGCCGTTTTTTACGTCCTGTTTTAACGCGGCGTTTTTTATGTCCCGTTTTATTTCGCGGTGTTTTTATGCGCCACATTCACGCCCCTTGTTTTATGCGCCGTTTTATCACACGGTTTTTTACGTTTTACAGCTTACGTAGAAAAAGGTTTACGTTTTATGTTTTACGTTTTACGTTAAAAAGTTTACATTTTACGTTAAACTTTTTAAACTCTTTACGTTTTACGTTAAACTTTTTACGTTTTACGTAAAACTTTTTACGTTTTACGTTTTACGAAAAACTTTTTAAGTTTTACGTTTTACGAAAAAACTTTTTACATTTTACGTAAAACTTTTTACGTTTTACGTTTTACGAAAAACTTTTTACGTTTTACGTAAAACTTTTTACGTTTTACTTTAAAACTTTTTACGTTTTACGTGAATACTTTTTACGCTTTACATAAAACTTTTTACGTTTTACGTTTTTTATGTTTTACGTTAAAAAGTTTACGGGTTAACTTTTTTTTTTTACAAAAACTTCTTTACGCAAAAACGAACGCACCCAGAAATCGCAAAACTCTGGAGATGTCTCAGATATATCGTTATCATCATCGACTAGGGGGGGGGATTAAAAACCAACAACATCAAAACAAAGTCTATCTCGGAAAAAAAACGGGGTTTGGCTCAGATTAACGGATAATCAAAAGGCTGCAAAAGAGGTGTTGTAGGTTTAAAAAAACCTACCCTCCGCCGTCCTTGCCGCGCCATCGTCATCAAAATCGGTGTTTTTTTTTCATCATCGCCGCCCACATCCAAACATATCAAACCCACAAAAAGTCCACTGATCAAAATCACCAGATAAACAAGAACACAGGCAAAAAATCAAAGAAACCCAACCAAAAAAATCTAACCATCAAACCCACATAGTCGACAGAACTTGAGCTGGTTGAGCCAAACTTAACCCCGAGCCTGAACATGTACCGAACTGAAGCTTGAACCACCTTCCACTGCCTGTTACCGCCGTCGTGAACAAGAAAACCACCACGGCTGTCACTGCTTAAACTCAAACCACGCACCACCACAGTCACCGCCGCCGCTGGTAACGTCGGCGCCGGTGGCCATCTTTATTAACATCATCGTCTTCGTCCCCATTAATCAGTGATTGGAACGACTTCAAATAGAAGAGAAATAGTAGCAGAACCACAACCACCGCCGTGTCTCGTCGGCGACCACCACCATCACCACCGCGACACCAAAATCCCCAAAAAAATAAATCAGTAAAGTAACCACGAAACTTCCCGAATCTAAAAGGAAACGACACTTACCGGAGAAAGTTAAGAAGATCGGGGCTGTCGGAGTACACAGCGACCGGAGGGGTCGCCAGAGACGTCGGCTCCTTCTTCCGTCTCTCTGCATACCGGCGTCGGAGACACAGCGACCGGAGTGGGTCTGGTGTTTGGGAGTCGCCGGTGTGGAGGTGTGGTGGCGGTGGTGCAGGTAAGTTATGGAGGAGGGGTGAGGGTTTTGGGGTTTCTTCATGAAGAAGAGAGAGATGATGGATTTTTGAATGTTCTGAAACAATTTCGAGAGAGAGAGAGAGAGATGAGAGGTTTTGTTCTTTTGGGGAGTGATAAAAGTCAGACATTAATAGGAGAGAGGAGAGAGGAGAGATTAGACATTTATAGGAAATGACCATATTACCCCTTTTTCTGATTGGTTGAGAGTGGTTCTTGCGGTTCTTACAACTGGAGGTGGTTTCTATTTTAGCGGCTCCCTATATATATATATATATATATATATATATATATATATATATATATATATATATATATATATATATATATATATATATATAGGGTGGGGTTCTAGAGTGAACACTAGTGTATTTGCGAACTGAGTGAACAAATCCTGGCCATAGATCTACACACGTGTATAGCCAGGATCTCATCATCAACTCGTAAAATACACTAGTGTATTTCAACATCAAATCCTGGCCATTGATCTACACACGTGTAAGGCCAGGATTAGTTCACTCAGTTCGCAAGCTACACTAGTGTTCACTCTTGATCCTTATCCTATATATATATATATATATATTATCAGATTGTTTTTGCAACGCAACACATCTTAGATGAGTTTGCACTCATCATCAACAAAATCCGTATAATAAAAATGCTAACAAGTGAAAGGAGTAAATTGAAATCTCCGACGAGCACTTGGTCACCATCATCGAATGAAAAAAAAAACCAACGTAACCATGAGCTTCCTCTTAGATAACTGTATCTTAAGTAAACTGTCTAGAATGCCTAACTAAACTTCAACCATAGACGACACAAAATAGAAGTCACCATATGTCGACAATGTAAAAAGGAAGAGAAAACAGATTGGTGGAAGTAGAGTCTAAAAAATTTATAATTGAAAACCAACCTGGTAATTAATAACGTTGTCTCAGCAAAACTTTTGCTCGACACGACTAACCAAAGCAACCAGCTTATTATATTTTAGGAGAGAATTTGCTGTGTAAAAAACCTCGATAATTAACATTGTGTTCTTAGATGAGATTTTCCTCGACATCATCAACTAACACAACCTGCCTAATATACCAAAATCAAATCAACAGCATGCAAGTTCAGTTTACAGAAACCAATCCCAAAAATTAGGGTTACATTGAACCACATAACAAACACAGGCAGATCGAAAGAAAGATAAACAACGCATCCACGTCTCATTTGAGTTTACACTCATCATCATCGACCAACCATCAGTGAGTGTATAACTCACCGGAGAAAAAAAGAGGAACAGATAAACAACACAACCACGTCTCGGGTGACTCCATACGTGTCATCGACCAACCCTCAATATCCCAAACACAAAACCCTAACGTGTGAAAGTGGAAAAGTAAAACCTCCAGTAAGGAGTTGGTCATCATCTGTAACGCTCCGCATTTTCTGTACTTTCCATATTTAGAAATTTGTAGTCACATTTTTATTTTTAGAAACTTGTATTCTTACATCATTTCAATCCTTGTAATCTCGAGACTTTGATCATAATGGAAATCGTATTTTTATATCAACCTTGTTTAATCACACATGCATAATATGTAATCAGTCGCGAAATACACGTTTAATTTTGAAACCGAGACATACATCGAGATTATATTTTCTCGGAATCACATTTATACATGTCTCATACTTATAATATACCTACATACACCTTTATAGCATAAAATAACCAACAATACAAGTATAAGGACTAAAAATGAAAATTTTCATCT
The DNA here is from genome assembly GCF_002127325.2 of Helianthus annuus. NCBI lineage: Eukaryota > Viridiplantae > Streptophyta > Magnoliopsida > Asterales > Asteraceae > Helianthus > Helianthus annuus. The sequence continues at coordinate 20,818,600 of NC_035439.2, forward strand.
CCCCAACCACGTAATGTCCTAACCTCCAACAAACTCATTTAATACCCCAAACTCACTTTATTTGTTAATTGGCTTTGTTAATATGGGTTTGAAACCGGGGAGTAAAAAGTTTAAAATCGGGGTGTAAAAAAAGTTTAAAACCTTGGCGTAAAAAGTTTAAAATCGAGGCGTAAAAAAATTTTAATCCCGGGGTGTAAAAAAAGTTTAAAACCAGGTCGTAAAAAAAGTTTAAAACCGGCTTGTAAAAAAAGGTTAAAACTGGGTCATAAAAAAAGTTTAAAAAAGGGTTGTAAAAAAGTTTAAAACCTGGATGTAAAAAAAGTTTAAACCCAGGGTGCAAAAAAGTTTAAAAACGGGTCGTAAAAAAAGTTTAAAACCGGAGCGTAAAAAAAGTTTGGCGTAAAAAAATGTTTAGCATAAAAAAACCGGCTTGTAAAAAAAGGTTAAAACTGGGTCATAAAAAAGTTTAAAAACGGGTCGTAAAAAAGTTTAAAACCGGGACATAAAAAAAGTTTAAAACCGGGACGTAAAAAAAGTTTAAAACCGGGTCGCAAAAAAGTTTAAAATCGGGTCATAAAAAAAGTTTAAAATCGGCTTGTAAAAAAAGGTTAAAACTGGGTCATAAAAAAAGTTTAAAAACGGGTCGTAAAAAAGGTTTAAAACCGGGTCGTAAAAAAATTTTAAAACCGGGTCGTAAAAAAGATTAAAACCGGGTAGTAAAAAAAGTTTAAAACCGGGTCGTAAAAAAAGTTTGGTGTAAAAAAATGTTTAGCGTAAAAAAAAAATTCGGCATAAAAGAATGTTTGGCGTAAAAAAATTTTTGGTGTAAAATGTTTTGGCGTTAAAAAATTTTTGCGTAAAAAATCTTTGGCGTAAAAAAAGTTCGACGTAAAAAAACGTTTGGCTTAAAAAAAATTTCCGGCGTAAAAAATTTTAAACAATGTGGCGTAAAAAAAATTTAAACCCGGGGCGTAAAAAAAGTTTAAAACCGGTTCGTAAAAAAGTTTGAAACGGGGTCGTAAAAAAAGTTTAAAATCGGGTCGTAAAAAAGTTTAAAACAGGCCCGTAAAAAAGTTTAAAACCGGGTCGCAAAAAAAGTTTAAAACCGGGTCGTAAAAAAAGTTTGGCGTAAAAAAAAAATTCGGCGTAAAAAAATGTTTGTCGTAAAAAACATTCTGGCGTAAAAAAATGTTTGGCGTAAAAAAATTTTAAAACCGGGGCGTAAAAAATTTTAAAACCGGGGCGTAAAAAATTTTAAAACCGTGGGGTGGGGGGGGGGCTAAAAAATCTGTATTGTAAAAAAATCTATAAAAACTTGTTTCTTTTTTTTTTTGTAAAAAATTCTGATTTGTAAAACTTGATAAAAAATTAATTAAGACAAAAAGTAATTGAAGACAATTAAGACAATAAAGACAAAAATAACAAATTTACTAAACTACCTTTTTGACAATAAAATATTAAAAACGTAATAAGATAAAAAGAATTAAATATGTGTTTTAATTACTTTTAATCTCAACCATCAATCTCAAAATATCAATGGTGGAAAAGTGGTTCCTATTGTTTTTGCAACTGAAGGTGGTTTTCATTTTAACTCATCCCTATATATATATAATACTTACTCCAAAAACAAAACCATGATATTAACCAATCCATGGTTGAATGTGATATGGTAAGGTGGAGAATATCTTGATCTTAGGTTTTCTTATTTTGGCCTTCTAATGAGTGATTAACACTCATGAAAACACAAACTAATAGTAGTGTCCAAATAAGTGTCTAAGCAAGATATGTTTTATTTATTTTCATACTCATAAATTTCGTTTACTTTCCAATCTCCAAGTTCTCGTACCTATACACCTTTATTTACCTTTTTAGGGTGACCTTGGTGTTCCATCCTCTTAAACTGCTCACTCGCATTTTTGTTGAAAAAACCTTCGCAAATCGTGAGTTAATACTTGACCATTTTACGCTTTAAACACTATTTGAGTTGCAACATGTATCCATACCAAAACACGTACACACACATACAATCATACTTATTCATACACTCAATCCTTTAACGTTCTTTACTTGTTATGTTATTTGTGAATGCATGCTAGAACATTCTTATGCTTAGCTATCTAGCATTAACATTAAAAAGCATCCTTAACATGTATAACGCTATAGGATTAGCACACCGACCCGTTGGTTGGGTCATTGTTAAGTTATTCATTCTTTACGACCTTATTTACTTCGGTGATAAGGTTACGCTAGTGCCAAACTTTGGGTTGATCTTTAGCTATTGCATGCTAGTATGATACAAATTTAGTATACTATAAACATGTGGATTTGAGACTTATTCATACTTATGCTATGCAGACAAATTAGTATGTTCACCGACATAATTTTTATTATAGATATTTCATACATGTTGCTGGAAATGTTGGTGATGCTTTCACAAGAAACTACTTTGGTTGGATTTAGAAACTCACCTAGTTTATTTATGCAATTACGATGTTGTAGACTTAATTTTTTTATTGTTGTATTTCCTATTTTCTTGAACAATGTAATGTTTGATATGATTATATAAAAATGAAATTTTGAATCCTACTTATTATCGCAAATTTAGTGTTATGACGTCTTTAAACAATCTATTACGTCTCGTCTCGATGTTTCTGTCATCGATTGGGGTGTGACACCGTCGCCTCCTAATATAACAATGGGACATCTGGTTCGTGGATTCTATGAGAATGTATGGTCCTTCGTCATGTGGCACATTGTGTGAGGATGGAGTCTTTGTGGTGTGTGTAAGAGAGTTTTTCCTTTTTCTTTTTTGCTTTTGATAAAAATGATATAAAGGTCGGTTATTTAATATCAATTTATTTGATAGTGTTTATGACCAAACACGTCACACAATGGCATGCAAGTGCTACTAAAAAGTTCGGACAAAATCTTAAAACATAACCATAAAATAAAAACCATTCCTATAAAATAGAATGAAAATGGAAGGAAGTGAAAGGAAGTAGAATATAACATTTTGTTATTTATTATTTTACCCTTCATATAACCTATTATTTATCAACATAAGAATATAATTGTAAAATTGCAATTTGCTTTCTCTTTCCTTTCTTTCTACCTTTCCAACTTGGGAACACAAAATTAAGTTATTTCTTTCCCTTTCTCTTCCTTTCTTTTCTCTCCTTATTTTCCCTTCCTTTCGTTTATAAAAATCGGGTGTTGGTGCATATTCCGTACATGTGTTGAATATTGTATAGATTAGAGAAAGTCAGGCACCGATTAGACATCGTAAAGGTTCACCCGAACGGATGGACAACTGAAAGTCCAAACCCCCATCCGAATGTAGGTTGTGCAGTGTAACAGTCCATCCGGATGGATGGAGTCCATCTGGACGGATGGACATAGGTTCATTCGGATGATAGGCTGTTGCCTATAAATAGGGAGTTGGAGTTCCCATTTGGACAAGCTTTTGGTCTCTGAGGGGACATGCTGTCCGACTGGTCTCACGGTATTGTAACGTTGAATAATCAATAGAGACCAGATTGAAATTGAATGCTCGGTGTCGTATCTATCTTCTACTCCTTTCTTAGTAATAATAAACGCACTGAACACGTCGTATCGGGACCAAAGCTCCGTCAAACTCGCCGGATCCTGGAATATCAAGTGGTATCAGAGCTACGGTACCGATTTAATCGATCTAACAGTCGGTTAAATCACCCAAGCTCATCAATTTTGGGTTAAAACGGGAGTTTTGACGTTAAAACAGAGAAAATCATCAAAATAAAGGTCAATTCATAGATGGATTTTGGAATTGAAGCCATCAATCTGTTCGGAATTGATTCGCGCACAATCCTGTGAAGTTTCATCATGAAATTCACACAAATAAAGATTCTGGATCGAAAAAACGTGATTTGGAGTGTTCTTGAGTTGTTTGAACATATTCGGTCCAGATGGCCATCCGGAAGGATGCACTCATCCAGATGGACTGAAGACACTCATCCGGATGGACCTCAACTCCATTCGGACGGATGGGTAGAACCTCATCCGGATGGACATCAACTCTATCCGGACGGATGAAGACACTCAGGTGGCTAACTGTCAAGGTGATCCAAGATCAGTTCATCCAGACGGATGGGCCTACTCCATTCGGATGAATGAATGAAATGCCTAAAAAAGGCATTTTTTGATCGCAACGACGAGGAGAGTGTCACCCCCCCCCCAAAAAAAATATCCCAAGCGGAAACCCCCGCGAGGCATGTGACGTACCAGGATCTAGCCACCAATCACATTGAACTCATATAAGATTTTAAATAAGGGTTATTGGTTTATCACCCTCAACTATCGGCCTTTGGCCGTTGCCATCTGCAATTAACACTTTGACACCCGGCACCCCCAACTTAACTTTTTGTTTGCAATGGCACCACTCAGTTAAATCTGCACTAACTAGGTTTGTTTCTTATCCTACGTGGCACATACTTGATGAGATGGATATGGTTACGTGGCGACTTATCAGGTTTGACCCAAACACTAAACAGTCCCCAGTGTTCATCTTTGAAACCTTCACCGACTATCCTGTATCTACCTAAACAACCATGAAACACCACCGTCCCCAGTGTAAACAACCATGAAACACCACCGTCCACCACCAAAACCCCTTTTATCGTCACCATCAACTACTACCATCCCACGCTAACCTGTATCTACCTAACCCCAAACTACCATCCATAGTCCAAGTTCACCCCTGCCTCTCTTCCATTCCAACATCAACAGCCATCCCCACCATGTAAACATCACTAACCGGCGGTCAGGAAGTGTCTACGTCACTGACATCAACAACAGAAACCAATAATTCAATCATTAAATCCGCAATCGAGTCATCTAAATGGATTTGACTGAATAATGAACAGTGAATTCTTACCGGAAACTCCTAAATTTTTGTCTAACGCTGCTGCAAGAGCCATGGCAGCAACCGTTCTTTGCCGGAACCTGTTCACGTCACCACCATGTTCATCATCAGACCACCATTCTTACCATACCCACTGTCATTCCCACTAGAATCCCTACAATGTTCATCATCAGACTCATCACTACTAGAAATCTTTACACAGATCTGGGCTAGAAATCGTTACTTGGTAGCGAAGACAAAGCGCAAATAACAAATGGAGACTTGTTTCATTACTCGGTTACAAAGATCTAGGCCGGAAATCGTTAGTGTGAGAAGACTTTCCGGTCACCGGAGACTTGTTTTTCTTCCGGCGAAGTGGGGTTTCCGGTGGCGACATTCTAAGCTTTGAGATTTGACAAGAAAGATGAAAATAGGTCATAAATTGACAGAATGATTGTTGGGTAGTGTAAATTAAGATAAAGATTAGAGATTTAGTTACCCTTTAGGTTTTAAAGAACAGAGATGAGATAAAATGCAACCCAGATGAGGAAATTAGGGTTTTTATGGGTCTTTGTATGTTATAAAGAAGGAGAAGAGGGACATGACATGTCATCACCACGTAATCATGCAACTCAGCAAACCTGTGCCATGTCGGACAAAAAACAAACCCAGTTAGTGCAGATTTAACTGAGTGGTGCCATTGCAAACGAAAAGTCAAGTTGGGGGTTCCGGGTGTTAAAGTGTTAGTTGTGGGTGGCAATAGCCAAAGGCCGATAGTTGGGGGTGATAAAATCCAATAACCCTTTAAATAAAAACATTCATTTATTAAAATAAAGTGTTACATTACATAAAGTACAACTCAACATTTTCAACGGAAGCATAAATCATTAATTATGTATTTCGTAAACTAAGTGTACGAAAGTTATTAGACTTGTCTCGTATTTCCATGTGTCATGATCCATGACCACTCCAGCTTCCCAAACAGCAAGTTCCACATCCACACATATCTATAACCTGCGAGCATGCAAACAAGTGTATCAGCATAACGTTGGCGAGTTCACAGTTTTTATAAAAACGTTTAGTTGCCAAGTGTTTATTCAGTTTAATAGCGATTCCGAAAATAATGTTGATAATAAATCAATACCGTACAAGATGGCTCCAGATTGTTTTGCCCGTCCCCAATGCCCCCTATCAAAGCATTGGTCATGATTAAGGTCATTAGTTCACGCCCGTCCTCTCAGGTACGGTGTGAGGTTGGCAAGCCTAATAGCGCTATCATCTAATACCCCGTTACCTCTCAGGTAACTATTCGGTAGAAGATGGGACTTAAGGTGATAGGAAATGAGTGTATTATCCAACATCCCAGTTTTTACCCAAAAAAGACTTATTCCTCTCAGGAATACCCGTTTGATTGTCCCACCCACCGGGACGCATGCTCAAGAGAAGTGAACTCACCTTAGATTGCTCAGTATGTTACATTACCCGTTCCAAGTTGGTCAACCAAACCCTACCGTGGTTACCAAAGACAGTCAGTTTCGGAAACACATAGATCACCTACTCGTTGCACACATTACACCAGTAGCATACTAGCAATGCACATAACATGATACTAGTCATAACGGTTAATTATGCACCTATCAGTTCATAATCATCACATAGCAAGTACTCGATTCACATACACCTAAGTCACATAATTAACATCTTGCATACTATGCACATGATCTCATGATACACTTTAGTCATTCAGTTCACGTAGTGGTTCATAAAACAGCTTCACATTCCCTATTAACATCATAACATGGCATGTCATAAAGTTAATTACATATTATGACTACACTAACTGTTTGGGTTACATACACAATGTACATCACCAAAAACACTTAACTGCCTGATATGGTTTTCATATCAATGTACGGCCCAGCTGAGTTCGACCCAACTAAAATGTGCGACTCGGTTCCCTTTATGCGATTAGATGCTCTTGTGTGATTGGGCCGAAAGTGTGTGATCTAGTTTACAAAGTTGGCCCAACCAGTTGTGCGACCAGCTCTTAATTCTGCGATCCAGACTTGTGCGGCCCACTGGACTCCGGCCCACATCCAACTTGTGCGACTGTGATTTAATATGTGCGACCAGAGTCCGAATGTGCGATTAAGTGATACTGTACGACTCGTAACAATTCATGGTCCAGTTCCAATGTCCGGCCCAATTACACTATGCAGCCCAATGTGAAATCCTGAAATTGTGCAACTCACTTGTGCGGTTGACTAGTCCACCTTCTAGCCACACTTGCAACTGCCGAATTCTTAGGATCTAATTCCCATTTTTTGTAACTGTTTCATCTACACAGCCATGATCATAGCACTTTTCATGAATTTCCACTACCCTAATCATCACTAACTTACCAATCATCAATTAACATCATTAGATCATAATTTCATGGTGTTCATATATCATTATCATCTAATCATTCAATCATACAATTCTAAATCACTAATTCATTAGTAGGCAAATCCTCCATATTAACCAGCCATTCAATCATCAATCGAATCATTTATTCTCATTCAGTTAGTGATTATATCTCATACATTTCAAGCATGGTTTTTAATTTCTCTAAATCATAAAAACTTACATGATTATAATCATCAATCATACATCTCAAATCTCACAGATTCACACATAGCCAGAAACATTCAATCAGAATTAAAGCAAGTGTGATTATACTAACCAAGGGGTTGAGGAGGGCATGCTAGGACAATGGAGATGATATTTTCGAGAAGGAAGGCTTGCCAAAGATTCTGCCATCGTGGGTCTTGGGAGCGACTAGGGTTTGTGACAATTTCTAAAGCCACCACACGTAACACCCCCATCATGCAACTTATTCACATGAATTGGGCTTGGGCTTGGTTTGTGTTTAGTGGCTTTGGGCTCACAGGAGTTCATGATTAAAAGGATATGCGGCCGGTTCAAAAGTGTGCGACTCGGGATCGTGTGCGACTAAGCTTGACACATTAAAACATACATATAACATCCACATACTACACCAACTTGTAACCATTCACTTATAACAAAACATTTTTATTGTACAGATGGTAAACACACGAGTTACACCAAACACAAAGTGTGATAAGGAATCAGTACGCAAAGAAGACTCTTGAATTTACGAGTTGTCACATCATCCCCAACTTGAAAGAAATTTCGTCCCGAAATTTAGATAGCGGCCGCAAAGGAGTGAAGTGATAAGATGGGTCGAGATGACTATGGGCTTTCCTCAGGTGTCGCATCATCCCCAACTTGAAAGGGAATTTCGTCCCGAAGCGTTCCCACGTGAACTCTGGTCCACGCCTTCAGTTCCAACGAACTCTTACGATCGACGTTCGACTGTGTTCACAAACCTTGTGACTCATTCCTCAGTTGTTGAAAGTTTAGTCGTTGATTTAGGTTTTGTTGGTTACTACTATTGCCGGGTTCTCTCCAACCAAGGTTAGGGTGGTTACGCCATCCTTGGTTATAGGTGCCCGTTGGGGGACCCGACGGCCTAGATCTATTATCAATGTAGTTTACCGACTCTGTTTGATCATCTGTTTCTTTCATACAACTCCAATTTTCATGTGGCCCACCACACCCTTCACAAGCCATAACCGAGACTGTTTTTGTCATTTCTAGCTTTTTAATTTTTAAAGAAAGGGCCTCGATTTGGGCTTGTAAAGAAGTGCTTTCATCAACCTTATGGGCGCCCGGGGCAATAGATTTATTGCCTCGGGGAGTGTGCCATTGAAAATTGGTTTGAGCAATTTCCTCAATTTGATTATATATTTCTTGCGGGCGGCGATTACCTAAAAGTCCCCCGGAGCTAGAGTCAAGTGTTTGTCTAGTATGTGGCAACAATCCATTATAGAAAGTGGATACTTGTTGCCACACCGCAAGACCGTGATGAGGACACTTTCATAATAGCTCCTTGAATCTTTCCCAAGTTTCATATAAGGATTCCCCCTCGTCTTGCGAGTATGTATTAATTTCAGTCATTAATTTAGCCGTTTTAGCGGGAGGGAAATACTTATATAGAAATATTTGGGCTAGTTCATCCCAGGTGTTTACCGAACCAATTGGGAGGGTGTTAAGCCAAGCTTTTGCTCGGTCTTTTAGTGAAAAATGGAAACATTCGAAGGCGAATGGCGTCATTTGATGCTCCATTGATCCGAAAGGTATCACATATTTCTAAGAAATTAGTAATATGTTGTGACAACTCGAAATCTAGAACCTTTCGTTGTGTCTTGATGTAACTTGCTCGTACGTTATGTGACTAGTTAACCGATCAAACTTAATGATAACGTGAACCTTTATGTGATATGTGCTTTATTATGTGTGCATTGTATGTATATATGTATGTGTTATATGCGAGCCGAGAACCCAACACGAAACAACAAGGACCCGACTCGAGACCATGTGGTCTCGAGTGAACCGTAACCATTAGGCCGGTTTGGGCCTTTGGCCGGTTGGGCCATTGGGCCGAAAACCCTTAGCCGAAACCCATGAAGGGTGCAACATTTGGAGCTAATATATATACCACACCTTAGTTAAACCTTGTCATTTGTTGAAACATCACACACACTCTCCTATCTTCCCTCTCACTAGAACTCTAGAACACAAACACACCTCCAAGCTCTCGGATCCACTCGGTTGGCACAAGAACTCTCGGATTTGGACTTTGGATCGACACACACACACATTTCACCAACCGGTTAGTATTTATCATGTTTATTGAATGATGTTTGTTGTTGATTACATGATAATATGAGTAATATGATTCAACTAGTGTAAGATATGTTTGATGATATTTATGTGTGTTAAAAAGCTTTAATGTTGAATGTGTTGCTAAAAGAACTCATGATATCTTATGAGCAAATATTACACAAAACCCTTGATTATTGATATTATGAAAAACCGGTTTTGTTTATGTGAAGTATTATGATAATCGGATAGGTGTAGATATGATTTTGAGATGTTTTGATGAGTATGTTAAGTATGTTTCATTATGGTTCATAATTTTGCTAGAACAAAGGTTGATTATGTGATGAATATGTTTGAATATTTGAAGAACACTTTGAATGATAGTTGAAGATATGAAAACCCTTGTGATTTTGATCCACTTTGACTAATAGCCTGATTAGGAAAACTGTTAGTGGAATTCTATTGGTTGTTTCCTGATTTGGGCCTGATTACATTGTACCATTAAGCTGACCATACCTGAATCAGCACTGAACGTGAAAATGACAGCATACCGACTCGCAATCACCCAGTTGCGACTCGCAACCACGGCGTGACGACTCGAGACCACGCGGTTGCGACTCGCAACCATAACAGGACAAGCCGAGACCACAGGTTACGAGTCCCGTTGCGACTCGAGACCTCAGCATGACAAGCCGAAACCATGGTTGCGACACCGGTTGCGACTCGCAACCACCTGAGATCAGCACAAACAGCATGACTCGAGACCATGCTTGCGAGTCCGGTTGCGACTCGAGACCACACTTATGGGCCTTAGTTAATGGGCCGGCCTTGTGGACTTCTGTGTTAACTGATTAATACGTGTATTGGGCTTAGGTAGAACTTGTGGGCCAAATGTGATACTGTGCACTGTTGTTAAACTGCCATGATAGAAACTGTATGCCGTAACTGCTACTTGTACGTGCACTGCTTGGTTTGAATCTGATTATAAGCGATATCCGTGTTAGGACGTTATTGACTACTTGCGACTTGATTGATCTTTCTGTGATTAACTGCCGAGCAAACCAAGGTGAGTTCACACCCTCTACAAAGCATGGGATTCCCTGGGTTGGGAACGGGGTTAAGGAACGTGGATTCCTCGTCCTCCTTGGGTAGGACGTCAGTGGTTCAGGAATGTGATTCCTCGTCCGGGTGGACGGATAAACGTACTAGACTAAAACTCTATCACGAAGTCCCTCCTTTTTGTATCGACTAATCGCCGGGCCAATGGCGAGCGGGTCATTAGTTAGATAGCGCTATTTAGGTCTGACAAGCCTCACACCGTGCCGCAGAGGACGGGCGTGAACTAATGGATCTGGGGCACGTCAATGATGATAGACATTGATGTTTTCAGGGCACATAAACATGACTACAGTCAGCGGTCGATATGGTAACGAGTCTAGTGTACGCATGGGGTAGCCCCCACGGCCGAAATGCCTGATAACTAACATGGGGTAGCCCCCACGGCTGGAATGCCGGAGTAACTGGGAATGAACACGTCACGTTTTTAAACTATGGGGTAACCCCCACGGCAGGATGCCAGTTAAAGGAAACTGTTTTCAGAATAACTAAAACAAACACCCAACCGTGAACTCACTCAACTAGTTGTTGACTCGTTACTACATGCTTTGCAGGACCATAGGTACTCAGCTGGAGCTTGCATGGAGGAGGATCGTTGTGGGACACGGATTGCTACGTGCTATGTTAAACTTGAAACTTTTGAACTTATGTTATAACTTTAAACTTATGCTTCCGCTTGCAACTTAAACTTATTTGTTTTGAATTACCGATCGTATTGGTTAAACTTTTATAACTGCTTATATACTTGTTCAGTATGATTGGTGGCTGGATCCTGGTCAGTCACGCCTCCAAGCGGTAGTACTCCGCAGGTGGGATTTTGGGGGTGTGACAGATTGGTATCAGAGCCATTGGTTATAGTGAACTTGGTTTTAATAAAGGAGAAACGTTTTTGTTAAAACCAGACTATAACCGGTTTATTGCTCAACGGTCCACAACGACACTTCGCTCCTCATGCAAGGCTCGACATTCTAGGTAATATGATGTGTGTATATTGCCTACATGTTAGTTACATAAGTACATTGCCCATGGTATGCTTGGTTAGTATAACTACTGTTGTTTACGTGCGTGCTTACTCTGTCCTACTATCGTACTTTCGCGAACCTCTCTCGCACGTATTACTCTTATTATGAAGAATCATGTCTGGACGCGTTAACATGACACAAGCCCAGTTGACGGCTTTGATCAACGAACGAGTTGCCGCAGCACTCGCAGCTGCAAACGCAGGAGGTCAATATGCTCAAGCACCGGTGTGCACTTTTAAAACCTTTATGGACTGTCGACCCACAACTTTTAGCGGCACTTAGGAGCAGTAGGTCTCCTACACTGGTTTGAGAAACTGGAGTCTGTGTTCGAAATGTGCGAATGCCCTGAGGCGCGCAGGGTGAAGTATGCTACTGGTACTCTCGAGGGTTTGGCCCTCACGTGGTGGAATGCTCAAGTGCAGATGTTAGGGTTGGTTGCTGCCAACGCCACCCCATGGGAAAACTTCAAGGAAATGATCAGGGAGGAATACTGCAGTCGTGACGACATTCACAAACTGGAAGATGAGTTCTACAATCTCAAGATGTCGGGGTCAGAAATTGAGGCATACACTAAGAGATCGCATGAGCTAGCCTTGTTGTGTCCTACTATGGTGGATCCTCCGTATAAGCGAATTGAACTCTATCTCAAAGGCTTGGTGCCAGAGATCCAAAGTCATGTGACTCCAGCGAACTTGACTACTATCCAGCAGGTTGTACAGTTGGCTCACCGTCTCACTGACCAAGCGGTGGAGCAGAACAAGTTACCGAAGCGTATAGGTGCTGCAACTACTTCTGGTGCTTCTAGTGGGGATAAACGGAAATGGGATGGAACTTCAAGCAAGGGTTCAACTTCTGTGCAATCTCAGTCTCAGCAGAGAAAGACTGACGATCACAAGAGCCCCAGTCAGCAATCGTCAGGTGGTCAAAGTCATGGTGGGTACAAGGGGAATCACCCCAAATGCAATCGTTGCAACCTACATCACAGTGGGCCATGCACCAGGGGCAACTGTCATCGGTGCAACAAGCCTGGTCATGTTGCAAAGGATTGCAGGAGCGCATACCCCGCCAATCAGAACCGTCAGCAACCTCAGCAGAATCAGCGACAGCAGCAGGGTAACAACAAAGGGTGCTTTCAGTGTGGAGCTGAAGGCCACTTCAAGAAAGACTGTCCCCAACTGAACCAGAACAACAACAACAATCAGGGGAATGGTAACAATGGGAACAACAACAATGGTGCTAGGGGACGAGTGTTCGTGATTGGTCAAGGTGAAGCAAGGAATGACCCCAACGTGGTGACGGGTAAGTTCCTTCTCGACGACTTTTATGTTACAGTCTTATTTGATTCGGGTGCCGATACTAGCTATGTGTCACTAGAAGTTAGTAAGATGCTTAAGCATACTCCTACACCCCTGAGCGACAAGCACACCGTAGAGCTAGCTAATGGTAAGAGTTTGGAAGCCTCACACGTAGTCAAGGGTTGCCGGCTTATTCTCGCTAACCAAACCTTCTCTATTGATCTTATTCCTATTGTCTTGGGTAGTTTCGACGTTGTCATTGGAATGGATTGGTTATCCCAACACCGAGCAGAGATTCTTTGCAACGAGAAGATCGTTCGTATTCCTGGTTCGGGTAGTGAACCACTCATGATTCGTGGCGACAAGAGAAGTGCTGTTGAGAACATCATCTCTCTTCTTAAGGCTCAGAAATGCTTACGGAAGGGCCACACTGCGATTTTGGCTCTAGTTACTGATACCACAGAAAAGGAGAAGAAGCTAGAAGATTTTCCGGTTATACGCGACTATCCTGAGGTATTCCCTGAGGAATTACCTGGTCTTCCGCCCCATCGCCAAGTCGAGTTTCAGATTGAACTAGCTCCTGGAGCCGCGCCTGTAGCCCGTGCACCTTATCGTTTAGCGCCATCGGAATTGGAAGAACTCTCCACGCAACTACAAGAACTCCTGGATAAAGGTTTTATTCGTCCTAGCTCATCGCCTTGGGGAGCTCCAGTGTTATTTGTGAAGAAGAAGGACGGTACCTTCAGAATGTGTATCGACTATCGTGAACTCAACAAGGTGACTGTGAAGAATCGTTATCCTCTACCGCGTATTGACGACTTGTTCGACCAGTTGCAGGGGTCGAGCTACTATTCAAAGATCGATCTGAGATCGGGATATCACCAGCTGAGAGTTCGAGAAAAGGATGTCTCTAAGACAGCCTTTAGAACTCGTTATGGGCACTATGAGTTTTTGGTCATGCCGTTTGGGCTGACAAACGCACCGGCAGTTTTTATGGATTTGATGAATCGAGTGTGCAAACCGTACCTGGACAAGTTTGTTATAGTCTTCATCGACGATATCCTGATCTATTCTAAGAGCAAAGAAGAACACGAACAGCATCTACGACTTATTCTGGAACTCCTTCGGAAGGAACAGCTTTACGCAAAGTTCTCGAAATGCGACTTCTGGCTTCGTGAAGTCCATTTCCTAGGGCATGTGGTGAACAAGGATGGGATTCACGTTGATCCATCCAAAGTGGACTCTATTAAGAACTGGCCTGCACCTCGCACACCAAAGGAGATTCGCCAATTCTTGGGATTGGCAGGTTACTACAGGAGGTTCATTAAGGATTTTTCTAAGATTGCGCAGCCTCTGACCTTGTTAACACAGAAAGGCGTTGTTTATCATTGGGGAAATGCACAAGAGTTGGCTTTTCAGCATCTAAAGGATAGACTTTGTAGTGCACCCATCCTTTCACTGCCAGAGGGCACAGATGATTTTGTGGTTTACTGTGATGCATCAATTCAAGGTCTTGGTTGTGTATTGATGCAACGAGATAAAGTCATAGCCTACGTCTCACGACAACTCAAAGTTCACGAGAAGAACTACACTACGCATGATTTAGAGCTGGGAGCTGTTGTCTTCGCACTTAAATTATGGCGGCATTACCTTTACGGAACCAAGTGCGCCATCTACACCGACCACAGAAGTTTAGAACACATATTCAAGCAAAAGGAACTGAATATGCGACAGCGACGATGGGTCGAACTGCTGAATGATTTCGAGTGCTCTATCAGGTATCACCCGGGCAAGGCCAATGTTGTGGCAGACGCCCTGAGTCGAAAGGACACTACGCCTAAGCGCGTAAGAGCTTTACAACTCACGATACATTCTAGTCTACCTTCGCAGATACGAGCTGCTCAGATAGAAGCACTGAAACCGGAAAACGTTAGAGCTGAAGCCCTACGCGGGTCAAGGCAACGCTTAGAACAGAAGGAAGACGGTGCTTATTATGTAACAGGACGCATTTGGGTCCCACTCTATGGCGATTTACGAGAACTCGTGATGGATGAAGCCCACAAATCTCGCTACTCGGTACACCCTGGTTCGGATAAGATGTACCACGATATTAAAACTACGTATTGGTGGCCTAGCATGAAGGCCCACATAGCAACTTATGTCAGCAAGTGTTTGACTTGTGCGCGAGTCAAGACGGAATATCAGAAACCCTCAGGCCTACTCCAACAACCAGAGATACCACAATGGAAATGGGAGCAAATTTCCATGGATTTCGTTACTGGCCTACCTAGATCACAGCGCGGAAACGATACTATCTGGGTGATCGTGGATCGACTCACGAAATCCGCACACTTCTTGGCAATCAAAGAAACAGATAAATTCTCCACTCTAGCGGAGATATACCTCAAGGAAGTTGTTTCGAGGCACGGGGTGCCCATCTCTATTATCTCTGATCGAGATGCACGTTTTACTTCGGAACTGTGGCAAGCAATGCACAAGTCTTTTGGCTCACGTCTAGATATGAGCACAGCGTATCACCCACAGACGGACGGGCAGTCCGAACGCACTATTCAAACCTTAGAAGACATGCTTCGCGCTTGTGTAATCGACTTTGGCAACAGCTGGGAAAGGCATCTGCCACTCGTGGAATTCTCGTATAATAACAGCTACCACACCAGCATTAAAGCTGCTCCGTTTGAGGCATTGTACGGACGTAAATGCCGGTCACCCCTCTGTTGGGCAGAGGTGGGGGATAGTCAAATCACTGGTCCAGAACATGTGGTAGACACTACTGAGCGGATTGCTCAAATACGACAACGCATGGCGGCCGCTCGTGACCGTCAGAAGGCTTACGCCGATAGGGGCAGGAAACCACTTGAGCTCCAGGTTGGGGAGCGGGTATTACTCAAAGTTTCACCCTGGAAGGGTGTTGTTCGTTTTGGTAAACGAGGCAAACTCAACCCACGATACGTTGGACCTTTTGAAATCATTGAGAAAATAGGCAAGGTGGCCTACAGACTGAACTTACCAGCAGAACTCGGCGCAGTTCACAACGTTTTCCATGTGTCGAATCTGAAGAAGTGTCTGTCAGATGAGACGCACGTAGTTCCTCTGAAGAAACTCACGATCGACGAACAGTTGAAATTCGTCGAAGAACCAGTCGAAATCACGGACCGGGATGTTAAGGTCCTCAAGAGCACTAGAATACCTCTTGTTCGAGTTCGTTGGAACTCACGTCGCGGCCCAGAGTTTACCTGGGAGCGCGAAGATCGGATGAAACAAAAGTATCCCCAACTGTTTGAGAACAGTACAAACGCTACTGAGGCTGAAGCTACGGAATTTCGGGACGAAATTCCAGATCAACGGGGAGTGGATGTGACACCCCGGGAAAACCAGGAAAACCATGCAACTTGACTAGCTTCCTCAGTGAGTGCCATCAAATTTCGGGACGAAATTTCTTTCAACTTGGGGATGATGTGACAACTCGAAATCTAGAACCTTTCGTTGTGTCTTGATGTAACTTGCTCGTACGTTATGTGACTAGTTAACCGATCAAACTTAATGATAACGTGAACCTTTATGTGATATGTGCTTTATTATGTGTGCATTGTATGTATATATGTATGTGTTATATGCGAGCCGAGAACCCAACACGAAACAACAAGGACCCGACTCGAGACCATGTGGTCTCGAGTGAACCGTAACCATTAGGCCGGTTTGGGCCTTTGGCCGGTTGGGCCATTGGGCCGAAAACCCTTAGCCGAAACCCATGAAGGGTGCAACATTTGGAGCTAATATATATACCACACCTTAGTTAAACCTTGTCATTTGTTGAAACATCACACACACTCTCCTATCTTCCCTCTCACTAGAACTCTAGAACACAAACACACCTCCAAGCTCTCGGATCCACTCGGTTGGCACAAGAACTCTCGGATTTGGACTTTGGATCGACACACACACACATTTCACCAACCGGTTAGTATTTATCATGTTTATTGAATGATGTTTGTTGTTGATTACATGATAATATGAGTAATATGATTCAACTAGTGTAAGATATGTTTGATGATATTTATGTGTGTTAAAAAGCTTTAATGTTGAATGTGTTGCTAAAAGAACTCATGATATCTTATGAGCAAATATTACACAAAACCCTTGATTATTGATATTATGAAAAACCGGTTTTGTTTATGTGAAGTATTATGATAATCGGATAGGTGTAGATATGATTTTGAGATGTTTTGATGAGTATGTTAAGTATGTTTCATTATGGTTCATAATTTTGCTAGAACAAAGGTTGATTATGTGATGAATATGTTTGAATATTTGAAGAACACTTTGAATGATAGTTGAAGATATGAAAACCCTTGTGATTTTGATCCACTTTGACTAATAGCCTGATTAGGAAAACTGTTAGTGGAATTCTATTGGTTGTTTCCTGATTTGGGCCTGATTACATTGTACCATTAAGCTGACCATACCTGAATCAGCACTGAACGTGAAAATGACAGCATACCGACTCGCAATCACCCAGTTGCGACTCGCAACCACGGCGTGACGACTCGAGACCACGCGGTTGCGACTCGCAACCATAACAGGACAAGCCGAGACCACAGGTTACGAGTCCCGTTGCGACTCGAGACCTCAGCATGACAAGCCGAAACCATGGTTGCGACACCGGTTGCGACTCGCAACCACCTGAGATCAGCACAAACAGCATGACTCGAGACCATGCTTGCGAGTCCGGTTGCGACTCGAGACCACACTTATGGGCCTTAGTTAATGGGCCGGCCTTGTGGACTTCTGTGTTAACTGATTAATACGTGTATTGGGCTTAGGTAGAACTTGTGGGCCAAATGTGATACTGTGCACTGTTGTTAAACTGCCATGATAGAAACTGTATGCCGTAACTGCTACTTGTACGTGCACTGCTTGGTTTGAATCTGATTATAAGCGATATCCGTGTTAGGACGTTATTGACTACTTGCGACTTGATTGATCTTTCTGTGATTAACTGCCGAGCAAACCAAGGTGAGTTCACACCCTCTACAAAGCATGGGATTCCCTGGGTTGGGAACGGGGTTAAGGAACGTGGATTCCTCGTCCTCCTTGGGTAGGACGTCAGTGGTTCAGGAATGTGATTCCTCGTCCGGGTGGACGGATAAACGTACTAGACTAAAACTCTATCACGAAGTCCCTCCTTTTTGTATCGACTAATCGCCGGGCCAATGGCGAGCGGGTCATTAGTTAGATAGCGCTATTTAGGTCTGACAAGCCTCACACCGTGCCGCAGAGGACGGGCGTGAACTAATGGATCTGGGGCACGTCAATGATGATAGACATTGATGTTTTCAGGGCACATAAACATGACTACAGTCAGCGGTCGATATGGTAACGAGTCTAGTGTACGCATGGGGTAGCCCCCACGGCCGAAATGCCTGATAACTAACATGGGGTAGCCCCCACGGCTGGAATGCCGGAGTAACTGGGAATGAACACGTCACGTTTTTAAACTATGGGGTAACCCCCACGGCAGGATGCCAGTTAAAGGAAACTGTTTTCAGAATAACTAAAACAAACACCCAACCGTGAACTCACTCAACTAGTTGTTGACTCGTTACTACATGCTTTGCAGGACCATAGGTACTCAGCTGGAGCTTGCATGGAGGAGGATCGTTGTGGGACACGGATTGCTACGTGCTATGTTAAACTTGAAACTTTTGAACTTATGTTATAACTTTAAACTTATGCTTCCGCTTGCAACTTAAACTTATTTGTTTTGAATTACCGATCGTATTGGTTAAACTTTTATAACTGCTTATATACTTGTTCAGTATGATTGGTGGCTGGATCCTGGTCAGTCACGCCTCCAAGCGGTAGTACTCCGCAGGTGGGATTTTGGGGGTGTGACATATGTAGATGGGGATCCTCGTCCGCAAGCCCATGAAAGGTTGCAGAGTTTTGAAGCATCTGTATCAAATGTGGCCGAAGTTCGAAGTTGTTGGCTTCGACATTCGGTGCATTGATAGCGGCGCCAAGGTTACCTACGGTGGGTCGTAGGTAATCCATGAGGGTACGCTGGTCCGCCATTGGAAGTGGGTCCCCCGAAACCTTCTCTTGGTTTTTAGCTTTTGGTCTTTTTCTGAGAAAGCGTTCGGGTTCTTCTAGAGGTTCTTTTATGTCTTTATTAGAACTGGAGCTCATACACTACGTAGAGGTGGCGTCTGGTTCCAAGTCCTGTCACAAAAACAAAAAAGAATGCTGGTCAGAAAGTTCACCACGGCCCCGTGCTTAGTGAACACGGCCCGTGGTCGGAGTTACAGTGATTGTTTTCCGGATCCCTGTTACTGGAAAGTTGGACACGGCCCCGTGTTGCACCGACACGACCCCGTGCTCAGCCTTCTGTAACTCAGAAAATAAAAACTGCCAGTACCAATGCTGGGCACGGCTCGTGTCCGACCAGGCACGGCCCGTGCTGAGCTCTGCAGAAGCTGAAAAATTAAGAAAATCCTAAAAATTAAAAAGAAAATAAAAAAAATAAAAAAAATGATCAGGCCGTTGATTCCTAACTTTCTTAAAATCCTTGTGTCCCCGGCAACGGCGCCAAAAACTTGATGCGCGTGAAGTGTGTTATAATTTGGATGTATATTTTAAGCCATTTTTACACTTTTAGCCAAGTTTTAAATTTATAAAACACGATATTTACTAACACTAAACACACATATGGGCAAGTGCACCCATCGTGGACGTAGTATAGTGTTGGTAAGATACCGAGGTCATCCAAAGACACAAGAGCTTTTAGTACCGGTTTATCCTCAATGTCTAATCAAACAAAAATGTTAGAAAAAGATTTTTTAACTAAGAAAAGAAAACTAACTAAAATGCTGAAAATAAAAATAAAAATAAAACAGATAGACAAGATGAATCACTTGGATCCGACTCGTGTGTTAGTGTAACATTTGATTATTTTCGCACTTTTGCACTTGTTTAAGAGATTATCTTAATTATTGTAGTAGGCCTCTCTTTTGAAGGCGACGTTACCCTCAACCTAGTAGTTTGAGTCAGCAAGGATACAATCCTAAAGGGTCGGATTATTGAAAGATAATTAATTAAGTTATTAATGCATAATGTGGTAGGCCCCTCTTTTGAAGGCGACGTTACCCTCAGCTAAGTAGTCTGAGTCAGCAGGGATACAGTCCTAAATAGCTGGGTTAAAGTTTTAATAGTAGTTTAACTTATTAGGGGATCAAAGAGTTTGGACCCCCGCCATCCAATACCTTTGGGCATTGAAGGAGGTCCTACTAAATTTGACCCAGGTCCCTTGCAGGATCTCTAAACGCTGAACAACGGCAAGACTCTTACCAAACCGTTCCCTTAACCCCCGACCAGGTAGCCAACATACCTCCATATAGACCGTGGAGATATGAATGGTGAAAATCTTTTATTTTATATAGACAGTAAAATAATGCCAAGACACCACGGACAAACGATAAGGAAGAATCACCTTCAACATAACAAACTAGTAATTAAAGTCATTAATACAAAACCAATTAAAAAGTGCAAAAGATTAAAAATAAAAAGTATTACACTAAACACTTGTCTTCACTAAGTGATGTAAGAGATTTAGGCAAACATGGCCTTTGATTGTCAAGAACTCTTACGATCAATCTTGGATCCCGAGACGACTCACACACTCTATGTTGGACAATGGATGATGGTGGTGGATGATGGTGTTATGGTGGTGGTGGGTGGTGGGTGAAGTGTGAGAGAGGTGGTGTGCCAAGGGATGAGTTGAAATGTCTCCAAGCACTCCTATTTATAGGCTGAACAGAAGCTCGGGCACGGCCCCGTGCCCGCTGGGCACGGCCCCGTGTCCATCCTTGTCTCTCTCCTCATTAATTGTAATTCGCAATTACAATAAATGTGCCTATAGTACTCTGACCACGCCCCCGTGTCCGCTGGGCACGGCCCCGTGGTGGGCAATAGAAGCTTCTATTAGTTTGTCTTTTCTGCTGCTTCTTGGGCACGGCCCCGTGCTCGCTGAGCATGGGGCGTGTTCAGTCTTCTGTGTCCTTGGTTTTGCTTGGGAAGATGCTGTTGAGGGGTCGGGCATTCCACTTTTGTTCCTTTTCTTGTATTTATGTTAGATTTTGCTGTCTTTTTGCTTCTTTTGTTAATTTGAGCTCATTTAATCCTGAAAATACTAAAGGAAGACAAAGACACACTTTTTCCAACATTAGTACTAAAAAAGGGTTAGTTTTATGCCACATTTGATATAATTTATATGTTGCATTTTGCACATATCACCCATACAATGGCTCGAACGGAGCTGCCTGAACACCAGAATGGGTTACCGTTGCAGTAACAAAATTCTGCCAAAGGTGAGTGTCTTTCCAATCCCTATCAAAATCGATCTCACATGCTCGCGGCCTGTCTTCGAGTGTCTGGATGATGCGTCCACTCTACCCATCTATCCGATGGTGATAAGCAGTGCTCATGTCTTGATGCGAGCCAAGGGTTTTGTGTATTGCCTGCCCAAAAATCAGGTACTTACGTAGATCAAAATCGGAGGTACTAGGAGTTGGCACCCCGTGCCTAGAAGTTGCCTCTCTCAGATAATTATACACAGGATGCGAGAACTTGTCAATTTTTTTTATTGCAAGAAAGTGTGTGGGTTACATGAGACAATCAACGACCACCCAGGTGATTTTGTTTCTGATTCAAGTTTTGGGTAGACCAGTGGCAAAGTCTATAGCAGTATGTTCCCATTTCCATATGGGTGTTTCTGGTTGCTGACGCAAACCACAAGGTTTCTGACACTCCACTTTTACTATCACAAAAGTCAAACATCGTTCACATGCATTACTATGTGGGCCTTCATGTTCGGTCACTAGTACAAGATCTTCAGATCCTAATACGTCCTATCAAAAACCCAAATGAGTAAAATGTTGAACTTGCGTGCTTCGCTGAATACAGGTTTCCCAAGGTTGCCGCAAAGTGAGACCCATGCTCGTTCCATAAAATAGCGAATGTTGTCTGGTGTCGCCAATAGTTGTTTCCCCATGCCCCGCATGGATTCAGCTTGAAGATCCTCTTCCTCCATTGCTTCAGTTTGGGCAGAACGAATCTAATCACCGGGGAATGATGATGTTTGTTGGTTAAGTTGCTGCCGGAACTAGCGGAGAAGACTATACATATGTTATCATGATTGAAGAGGAAGAACGTGATTCTGATCGTGAATGAATGTTTCAGAGATCTGATTGTGTTATCAGATGATTCGGTGGATTATCTGGGAATGTGAATCTGATCGTGGGTGAAAGCTTCCAAGATCAAGATGATCTGAGGTGTTGATAACTGATCCTGGATGAAAGCATCGGAGATCTGAGAGTGATCGTGGATGATAGCTTCTGAGATCTAGATTATCCGAGGAGATGAATCTGATTGTGGACGAATGCTTTAGAGATCAGAATGCATGACCTGAGAACATCTGTTTTCTGATGAAGATTTGCTGATTGTGGAGAATACCATTTATACGGATCAATAATTCTTATGGTGCTTAAAGGTGATCACGGAAAACAGGATATCAGATCTTCAGGGGGAATCACTGATTTGAAGTTAACCAATGGGGTATTTGAAGTTTCTATCAATTGCCGGTTGAGTTTTTGTACTATACTCAGATCAAGCAAGCAGAATGCGAGACTGTGGTCCGAAATGCTATATCAAAAACTGAACGCGGATGTGGTTAAAGCTGAAACAGAGATTACTGCATTGATTAGTTTCAAGCTGGTGATTGTTCGTGATGATTACAGTTTAGCAAATCAGAGGAGGAGTCAGGAATTGTGCAAACAAAGACCTGAAGATTCATTTAAGGGGAATACATTTTATAGAATGCAAACCCGGATCATCAATCAAGGGGGATCTGTTGTTAAATGTCAGATACTTGATTGAAGTTGCAGAATATTCAAACATGGCTCTCAGTTCTCAAAGTGTTAGAGACGATTCGACAGTGACTGCCGAGGGGGAATCTGTAGGTGCATATTTCGTACGTCTGCCACTGTGCGAATAGTTAGATAGAGCATGTGTTAAATATTGTATAGATTAGAGAAAGTCGGACACGGATTAAACATTGTAAAGGTCCATCCGGACGGATGGACAACTGGAAGTCCAAACCCCCATCTGAATGTAGGTTGTGAAGTGTAACAGTCCATCCGGACGGATGGAGTCCATTCGGACGATAGGCTGTTGCCTATAAATAGGGAGTTGGGGTTCCCATTTAGACAAACTTTTGGGTCTCTGAGGGGACATGCTGTTCGACTGGTCTCACGGTGTTGTAACGTTGAATAATCAATAGAGACCAGATTGAAATTGACTGCTCGGTGTCGTATCTATCTTCTACTCCTTTCTTAGTAATAATAAACGCACTGAACACGTCGTATCGGGACCAAAGCTCCGTCAAACTCGCCGGATCCTGGAATATCATTGGGAACATAGCATTTAAGTGTGATATTTATGTGTTTATAAAAAGTTCTTTTAATTACTTATATAATACATTGATAGAAGTTCACAAGCACATCACGGCCGATCCGGTAAAGAAGAAACTGGTAGCCGGAAACAACTTCATTTTTAACAAGGTTCCGATCAACATAAGCAATGTTATTGGAGAGAGAAAATCGTTGTCGTTTCTATGGATTTCGAGCAGGTCAAAGATGCTTGATTTGGATTGGAAAAATGTAAATTGTTTGATTTGAAACTTTTCTGATTCGGTTTGTTATGTTGTAGTGCCCCTGCTAGTTTCTTGTTGACAAGTTTGGCCTCTTTGGTTGTTTAATGAAATTACTATTCATTCGCTTCTTTTTTTAATATATGTATAATATAATTCTGTACTAGTGTCGTTTTTTACCTTCATGTACCGATACCGAACAAGACCGCACCGGTATTTTCGATATCAGTACTGGCTCGATACCGGTTGACACCAAGCTTATCCCAACCCATGATATTAAAGTTAAAAAGTAAAGAAAAGAACAATTATTATAATATTAAAATTACTATTTATTAGCTTCTATTTTTAATATATGTATAATATAATATAATGTATAATTAAAATTACTATTTATTAGCTTCTATTTTTAATATATGTATAATATAATATAATTGGTTGTTAAAAAAAAAACTTATATAAGACATTGTATATTCAAATTTCAAACAACCAAACATACACTTATTAGCGGTAAAGTTGAATATTTGATTAAAAACAAACCCATACTTCAATACAAAAAAGGGGGGCATTTGGTGTACCAACCTTGTATATAACTATACAAAAGGTGCACTAGGCCATATTTGTATAGCTCAAGCTATGATGAAGGTCGGTATATAGAATAATAATTAAAAAAAAAAAAGCCTACTTAAATGATGATGGGGATCAAAATACTGAGTCCAAAAGTACTAGTATAAATGAGAGGTCAAAATCTTGACTTATAAAGTACTACCATCTATCTGATTTATGCAACTTGTTGCAGCATGTGTTACTCAATAGATTTCAGTCTATAGCCATTTATTGGGCATTAATGTTTGCAGCAAACTACCAACTTTAATGAACAATTTCACCAAGATAAAAAGAAAAGTAACTCCTCCATCTAATATATGAATATTTATATCATGTCCATAAAAGCGTGCAACAACTAACAAGACATTAGACTTTTTTAACAATCAATGATTAAAAAAACAAGAAAAAAAATATTTGCTTGTTCTTAATATTCCCATACTCTAAAGCAAAACAATGGCTTAATGTACATTGTTTAAAAACAAAGATGTTTAGTGGTTTTTGTTTGTAGGTTAGCAGGTACATTGTTTGAAAACAAAGATGTTTCTTGGTTTTTGTTTGTAGGTTAGCAGGCCAAACTCGACACAAATCCGAAATTTTGACACAGAACTAATCATAATATGGGCTTAAAATTTTTGTCAGATGCATGAACTTGAACATGAACATGAACATTACATGGGTTTTTATAGCTCGCCAGAGTACATCGCGTTTTGATTTAGTTATCTGGGTAAATTACACTTTTCGTCCTTTATGTTTGTATCAGATTGTAATGGATGACCTTTAACTTCAATAATTATACTCATAGTTCTTTATTTGAAAAACCCATTACACCCTAGGTCCTTTAACACAAACCAGTTAAAATTTTCAGTTAAGTTTGACATGTGCTTTGCACATGAGGGTATGTTAGTAATTTTACTTCTATATATAAAATATCTTTTTCTCCGGTTATTCACAGTCTAACACAAGCAAAACCTTATCCCCTTTCTGAAGGATATCCGTGGTATAATTTTACTTTTATTTTATGAACCCGGTTCATATTATATATGTGTTTATTTCATTACAAAGATTAGTCATATCACTTTTGACAAATAAAAACATGTATATATATGTCATTCAAAATAAACTTTAACTAGTTAGAACTATATATACATTTTAAGCAACGGAAGCGTATGTAGCAAAATAACACGAACATTTTTATACCAAGGAGCACCCATAATGGAACAAGATCACCAACATGAAAACACGAAATAGAACATCAACCATAGGGGGGTTTAGATATACCTTCGGTTAGTGAATAACCAGTTGAGACACCAAGGTTCAACGAACGAGTGCTAGTTGTACGAACTATCGAAACGCGGGAATGGGTCGGAAACAGCGGAGGTGGGCGGCGGTCTTGGCCGCAGCGGCGGTCTTGGCCGATTGAAGTGGTGTGTGTTGTGAGTTTTTGTTTCAATCTTGTAACCTTTCAAGTCCAATACCAAACTCCATATAAATAGTGGATGAGGATCTATGCATGTTTGCCAATGTGGCGGACATGCATAGTGCATGCAATGTTATTGGCCAAGTCCTAGGTGCGCGACAAGTGGCGAGAAGATCCCTTGCATGTAATGCCATTGGCTGCGATGTAGGTGCGCGACAAGTGGCGATGCAAGAGTGTTCTTGTCCCAATTGGTCCATGTACCTGTCTCTCAGTTCAATACCCGCGTATCGTTCGTAATTACCAATTAAATTAGTTAAGTGGATTTTAGTTCGTTGCCCACGGTGTAACTCTTACGGGTCAAGACCCGGTCGACAGCGTTGACTTATCGAACCAGACATAAATATCCAACACTTTCTTCTCTCTCATGTCACTCTCTAGAAAATGCCGGCCACCACCACCCTTGTGGCGGAGCCATGGCGGCAGCGCTACCCTCGCAATGTTGCCGGTGTCAAGTCTCTTCTCTTCCTATTCTCACAACTCTCATGTTTCTCTCTCTCTAACTAAAACCCTAACTTTACCCCACCCACTGGCACCAAGCAAACACCGTCGCCATTTTCCTTTGCCGGAAAATCAAACACCACTAAAGACCAGAAAACATAACCTACCTCCGTAGCTTCCCGCTTTCATTTTGTAGTTGTCGGAAATCAGTGTTCGTAGACACTGGTTGACATCATTGTTCGTTGGCTTCATCCCCATCACCGCCATATACCGCTGATTACATCAGATTTGTTGCCCAAACACTGTTGTTTCTCACACAAACTCAAAACCCTAGAAATCTTCATTGTAAGCAGATCTATAGTGCATACCGACTGCATGTTTTGTTATTTCTGTTTCATATCATTAGATCTGATTTGTCTCTCTTTGCTAACAAACCCAAAACCCTAGAACTCGGTGGTGGTCGGGGGTTTTTGACATGATGGTTTTATGCGCCAGTGGTTGCGAATATAGTGGCGGTTTCCAGCAGTGCTGGATGGAAAGATGGCGGTGGCACTCATGGCTGCTGGATGAATATTTGGTTGTGGATGAAAAGGTGGAGAGAGAGAGAGAGAGGAAAAAGAAGAGATAGTGTGTGTTCTGTTTAGAGAGAGAGAAAAGTGGGTAGCAGTTTGGCAGAGATGAATATTTGGTGGTGGTGACTTTGTTTTTGCTTTTTCTTTGAAGTTAGATTTTGAATTATTTATAAATACACTTTAAAATAAAAGGACATGGCAAAATGACTAAAATGCCCCTATGTGTCTTGCACATAACTAGACTTAACTGATAATTTTAATTAGGTTAGTGCTAAAAGACGTAAGGTGTAACGGTTTTACAAAAAAAGGATTGTGACTGTAATTATCGAAGTTAAAGGGCATCCATTGCAATCTGATATAAACATAAAGAACGGAAAGTGTAATTTACCCTAGCTATTTTTAACATATCACTACTATAAATTAAAAATTACATAAAGTACCTTTTTTAATAAAACAATTATGTTTAAACCAGAAAACCTCATAATTATTTCTCTTTAATCTTTTAAATGTTGACATAAAATGGTCGCTACTTTAAGTTATGATACTACACATAGGTTAAAATAAACTTATAAAAGTTAACACGTCAATCTTACAAACCCGTCAGCTCAAACCAAACACAATATATTTAATTAAATCCGTTCTTTAGTTGGATCCCAAACTAATCAAAATCAGTTTAACCCAAACTCTTATATTAGGTATCAGAAATTTAATATCCCTAACTTTAGTCACACCTTTTGCACACCCTTAAACCCATACCTAAGACACAAAACAACCAAATAAACTTGCTCGGTAAAGGCATTTGTCTTTTAGAGAAGAGATCGGAGGTTTAAACCGGAGCAAAGAGGATAATTTAGAATAATTTATGTAACATGGTAGAAGTAACATCTGCTGTTAAAAAAAAACCCTTTTCCAATTGGGCTGGGCCGGATGGCTCTATCGTATCATAAGGCCCAAACTCATAACCCATATCGGCCCATACCCTTCTTATTCCCCCTTTTGGCATCCCCTGACGATCGAATCGGAATCGGAGAAACCATGGGATACGTACTGAGGGTGAGATTCGCGTCGTTCTTCGCCGGAGCTGCGGTGGCGTTAGCCGCCGGATCTTATTACCTTCACAAGGATTACAAGATTGCTCATCAAGCTATGTCTCAACAGGTATTTTCTTCACCATTTTCATTTACTTTTTTCTACCAATCTATTCGATTACAACCTGTTATTGCTCCCCGTTTGTGTTGTGGTTTTTGTTTAAATTTTGCGGAATATGTTCGTGTATTGTGACCTAATTGATCAATGTTGGTGCTGTTGTAATATGATTGGGTATAAAAGTTGTATATTGAAACCCTAGGTATTTGATTAGCGAACGTTTTATTTGAAGTGTGATTGTATTTCTCAGTACCTGTTGTATTATAAGGGCAACAACCCGATGATTTCTATCTTGCAATGCCATTATGTCTTTATAATATATGGGGGGGGGGGGTATCATTTGTATTACACAAAATGAATGTGATAATTTTGTACGGAATGATTGACATAGATATAAAATTATATTGATCAAGTTCTCATTTCTAGTTATCAATGGATCTATCATATTTAGTGTGTTGAGCTGCAACTGTTGAAGAACAATAGGCTTGCACGGATTGGATGCAAAGATGTTATTGTTAATATAGAGACAGTGATCTTGTTGCGCTTTTTCTGAGTTTAGTCTTATAGAATGGAATCAGTAAATAGTATGGATGACCAGGCTTGGAATATGTGTTTTTGGAAGTCTAGTGGTGTGGTGTTCATAAACAGTCGGAATGCATGTCCAGCCGGTTTGAGATTATATGGTTCATTTCACAGTTTGCATCTTACTTTTGTTTAAAAACTGGGTTTAACGGTTCGGCTGATGGTTTGGATCTTTGAACCATTCGTTTGTCGTTTGACCTTTGTTTTACATACATGTATGCGTGTATAGTTTTCAATGAACCTTCTTATCATCTTTAAAAATTTAGTACAAACTATCGATTTTGAGAAAAATATGTGATAAGAAAAGCGGCTCAAACGGCTAAACGAACCATTTTTGGTTGTTTCAGCCAAGCCAAACAGTTTGGTTTGCTAGTTTCCGAAATTGTTGCGAGCGGTTTAGCAATAAGTACAATCTTGGAGGAAGTAGAAACTAGAATATCTAAGTCTTAAGCTTGGTTTAAAAAAGCACGAGGCGCTCCTAAGCGTTTTGGTTCCAAAAGCTTTAAGCGAAGCTTCAAGCGCGAAGCGAGAGCTTCACGTATACGAAGCGCTCAAAATAAAAAAAATAAAAAAAATATTGTACACATCAATATGACCTATTCTACTTGTTAATCAATAATAAACACAAAAACATGATTAAAAAACACACTTAACACATAAAAAGCATAGTTAAAACATAACTCAAAGTCGAAACACACTTAAAACTTAAATATAAAAATAGTCTTTAATCAATAATCATCATAATCAAGTACGTATTCATCTCGGGTCACCAGATGAGAGAAGGACTTTTCCGAGGCAGCAGTAGTGCTGTTTGATCCTGAGGCCATTATGATTTCTAAACAGAAATCAAGTTGCAGAGAGAATAGAAGGAGAAAGAGGAAGACGGCGGCTGATTATTAGGGTACAGAAGTAGGGCCTCATTTAAACCCGATTTAAAGACTATTGGACCTAAAAAATGGCCCAAATGTGACCTGATTGGGCTGAAGCGTCGCTTCAAACCATCATCGCTTCGCGCTTAAAGCTCGCTTCAAAACGCTTCACGTGTTGTAAAGCTTCAGACCAAGAAAAGCGCTTTTCCAAACGCTTCAGCGCTTCACGCTTAAAGCACGCTTAAAGCGCACTTAAAGCTCGCTTTTTTAAACACAGGTCTTAAGATCATTGTATATTCTCGGAATCTGACTCTGTAGCTCCATAGCATTGTGATGTTTGTCTTACGATTCGGTAACTTAAGCTGTATTATGCTTTTTATATGTGTTCTAACTACAGGCGAGCGCTTTTGATAACTATGGTTCTAAGCAACTCTTGATCAGTTTTTAAGGTTTTCGCCGAGTGACTTTGTAATCCTTGTGAAGGGACTTCGATACATTTAGGTTTATAGTCGTGTCACAATTTCTTGGTTTTTGTTTTAGGGGATCTAAACACCACCAAAGCTTAATTGTTGTTGTGAGCAGGTGAAATTTAGTATTTGTGTTAATACTGTTTTTCATTAGGTGGCCTGCTAAAGACTTCTATGTACAGTTAACAGTCAAGTTTCTTGCCAACGGTGGATTGTCACATTTGTATACAAGTCAACTACTCAGTTTTGGCTCTTGACTGTAGTTGATTGTTGCGGATTAAGTTCTGACCTATGCGACATGGGTGCATGATACCCTAGAAGTTTAGTGTCATTCCTGTTCTCCAACATATATATAGGTGTGCCCGTGAGAGATATATATTATGTTGTGGTCTATAACACTAGAATTTAGAGTAAGCTACAAAACCGTATGACTCATAAATTTGGTTGTCCAGGATGGAGCCGATAGACTTGGTCATCTTGGTATGGCATTTGCATCGCTTATCAGGTGTACGTTTTGGGATTAAATGTTAATCAGCCAAATGAAGTTCCTAGTACTGTTTTACATTAGGTTGAACCAATAAACTTTGAGTTTGTACTGTTTTTTGTTAGGTGGCCTACTAAACACTTTCATGTACTATCAACTATTAAGTTTCTTGTCGTGGGTGGATTCTTGCATTTGTATACAGGTCAACTGCTCTGTCTTGACTGTGGTTGATTGTTCTGGGTTAAGTCCTGACTTTGTGGCATGATACTTTAGAAGTTTAGGTGGACGTTTTCTTCCCTTTGTGACATTCCTGTTTTCCAACATATATATAGGGGTGCCCCTGACAGATATATACCATATGTTGTTTTGTATAAATCTTAAATATAGAGTAAATTAGAAAAACTGTATGCCTCACAAATTTAGTCGTCCATGATGGAGCCGATAAACCTGTTTGGTTGGTCCTTTTAATATGGCATGCGCATTGTGCATGACGTATTTGTTAGGGGGAAAACATTAATATTGAACTGAAAACAGAACACAGAACACAAAACCCATATCCCTTTAGTCGTTGCAGCCCTTTTGTAAAGCCATTTTGCGTGCTTATGTATGCAAGGTTTAAAAGAACGGAAACGAGTTTCGAGGCGTTTTCCCTTCGCCTCACGAGGCGTAAGCCTCGAGGCGAAACGAGGCTTAAGGCCGAGGCGGTATTAATAAATAAATATAAAAATTATATATATTATGAAAATAATAATACTAACTAATTCATCATCATATTCATCAAAAACACACATAAAAAAGTCATGAAATGCTTGAAATTGACACAAAAAGTCAAAAACATCAAAAACAACTATCAAAATCCCCTGAGACGCACCTGAGGCGCAGCCTTCTTAGCGCCTCAGCCCCTCTAAGGCGTATTAACACTAAAAACCCCATGAGGCGCGCCTCAGACTCGTTTTTTGGCCGTTTCGCCTCGAGGCGCGCCTTGAGGCACGCTTCAAGCGTTTTTTAATTAAAACCATGTATGTATGACATGACCCGTTCACAAACAAATGTAAACCACCACCAAGAAGTAAGAACACACATTCCGACACACAAATCCAGAAACTACTGCTGCGATTAACTAATCGGTGATCTTTTGTAAAATTCTAACAAGTTGTGATCCTTGGTGGTATAGATGAACAATCTTTATAAGTCTCTGGACGGACGCATATCTTCGTTGGAAAATTTGAAAGAAGGTGAAGCAATGAAGCCCATTGAAGATGCAGAATAAGGTATGCCCGCCAAGCATCGGACAGTTATTCAACTGTTGTAGTATGTCTTATTATGTTACATTTTAGTTACCGTTGTTTTATGCTTGCGGGATCAATGATGGTTATGTATACAGTTCATTTTTGTTTTTATCTCTAATAACAGATGTGGATTGAGAACCACACACCTAACTGGAAGCTGTTGAGTGAAGTAGACATGCACATTTTTTCACTTTCATTCTGATCCAATGATTTGGTTATTATTTGTGTGTCATTAATCACACAAGAACATTGCTGGCATTCAACTTGGTGTGGGCCAAAGTGTTCCTGGGCTTGAATCATCATCTAGATGTGGGCCAAACTTAATGTAGTTGGTACTCGTTCCAGGCCCAGCAAGCCATTAGCTTAACATGGTATAATTATAAATTGACCTTAATGATGAAGTTATGTCAATCCGAAGTTAACCTAGTTCTTGAAAATACCCAGAGGAAAACGTCAATTCATCAAAGGTGGGTTTCATAGAACGACACCCTTTGTTATTGGTACTTGTCGGGGGTCACTCGGTGTGACTAGCACTTCAATAATTGAAGTGTAAAATGAACGCGACTCTTCCTTTAGATCATAGAGAAACACGGGATGAGTAGTAACGATTGATATAACAAGTTATTAGTCATAGAAAGAGTGTTTCTATTCAAGATTACATTAATTTTTGTTAGAGAAACTTACACTTCGTATTCAATCACTGAACACAAATATAATTTCTTACATGTGGGATTGATTCAACAGAACCAGATGGTTAGTTTAAGCATAAGCATATATGATTCACTATTCTTGTGAACGTGCCTGTCTTTGTATACTGCATCTGCCCATAAGGAACCTTTTTTTTAACGGTAAATTTGGATCACTACGGATCAGTGGAGTATCATCGTGCCACCAGCGGAATCACTCGATCATATCCATCTTCACTAGGCATAATGCCTATGTACCAATTCAGGAAGAAACCCAATAAATATGGGAAAACCCCTCTTGCGGGAATCGAACTGAGGACCTATTGGTCCCAAAGCTTTATCCCACCCCCAATATGCCACTAGACTATAAAGCTATGGGATATAACACCTAGTGTAACAAAAAGAAATTGAGAAACTTATTTTGGAAATTCAACTAATTAAAATATAATATATTATGATCTTAAATCCCTTCTTTAGAGATTGCAAAAGGCTAAAATAAATGGTATGGTGAAAGATGATTGAGACAAAATGCACTAGATTGAACAATCCATGTGGTTCAAAATGTGGTGGGATATACTATGTCCTACTAATTATATTCCTTTCCTTTCATACCAAAAAAACATATAATCACCATAATTATTAAATTTATCTCTTTACTTGACTTCACTTGCATGTGGGTAGGCATGAAACATGTAGTAGATGGCTCCCTAATTGTGTCTACTATAATCCAAAAAGATATTAGGGTAAATGATAGAAAACTGCTACGAAATTTCCACTTAACTAGTATAGAAACACAACTATTTTACGTGATTCTTGACTACTAAACTTAAGTGAAAAGACCCAACCACCTTTTTAGCAAAAAGAGAGGAACACATAGTTTCATTATCAAATTAATTTAACTTTGTATATTTTAACTAAAGAATATATACTCCTAAAGTTCATATATAATGAAAGTTGATATGATATTTCACTATTTGATAATAAAACCATAATCTTTATTTAAAATAACCTTTATTTTAAGTTTTTAAGCTCATATTATGCTTCATAGTAGAAAATAGACTTTTAATTATGGATCACCATCTAAAAAACAAAAATACAGCTGAAGATTCGCTAGTAATTATGGTACAAACCACCGAATGTAAAACAAAACCCTAAAAGAACTAGTTCTATAAGAACAAAAAAACTTGCTGATACGTTAGTGATCACTAACACATCACCATAAAAGCGGACAACTTATCCGCGAATAGAAAAATTGTGTTTTTTCTATTTAGAACTTGTGGCTGGTTTGTCGGAGATCATCGGCGAATCCCCAACAAGGGTCTTCAAAACATACTATCGCACATTAATATAGCTTCTTTGTCAGTGAAATCATTACACGCCTAGTTTCTTACAGTCTTACAGATAATCACCAAGGGTACATAACTTCATCCCTATATCCCAAGTAAAATTTCTATAATTTATAGTGTTTTAAATAATTAACCACATTTGATCTATGAACTCATAACTAGAATTGAAGATGGAGAGTGATGATGAGTGAATGTGTCAATAAATAAAGAAGACCATGTGATGTCTCCCTTCCTTTTTACAATCGCCATCCATTCATCCATCACATAGGCCCCTCTCTAGAAGAAAAAAGCCTAACATGCCAGGTGCAAAAGCAACATTTTATCTTTTATATATACTCATTAAAACACTAATAATAAAAAAAATATTAAACAATTCTTCTATAAGAAAAGAAGCTGATGCAATAGGAGATGATGATAACAACAACAATGACTATGGTCAATACAAAAACAACCTCATCCCCAACCTGGAAACTCTATGAAAATCCCTTTTACACTTCTCCTCAAATCCACAATAACAACAATCAACAAAACAAACAACAAGAAGAACAACAAGATCACAACAAGCAACTACATCTTCTTCATCTACCTGTTTCCACTCGGAAGATCACTGCATCTTTCTGGGATCTTACGTTCATCAAGCCGTTTATGGATTCAGAACTCGACACGGCTAAAGCGCAGATCATGGAGCTCAAAGCGCAGCTAGAGTATGAGCGAAAAGCGCGTAAAAAGATGGAGTTTTTGAACAAGAAGCTAGCAAAAGAGGTGTGTGGAGAGAAGAAAGAAAGAGAAGCAATGGAGAAAGTATGTGAAGAACTCGCGGGTGAGTTAGCTTCAAGTAAATCAGAAATAAGTAGGTTGAAGATGGAAATGGAAGAAGAGAGAAAGATGTTACGTGTGGCTGAAGTTTTGAGAGAAGAAAGGGTGCAAATGAAGCTTAGTGAAGCTAAGTTCATTTTAGAAGAAAAGATTTCAGAATTGGAGATCAGGAAAATGACCCACAAGAATAATGATCAAGAACAAGAAGAGCCCGAAAACCGCAATGTTATATCTGGGAATTCGATGAAGTTACAAGGTAGAAAGGTGTCGTTAGAGCCCGAAAACCCTCACATAAAGCGTGGGATTCGCGGGTTCGTGGAGTTTCCGCGAGTCGTTAGAGCGATCGGGTCGAGAAGCAGGCATTTGGGTACGAAACTAGAGTGTCAAAA
Source organism: Helianthus annuus (assembly GCF_002127325.2). Taxonomy (NCBI): domain Eukaryota; kingdom Viridiplantae; phylum Streptophyta; class Magnoliopsida; order Asterales; family Asteraceae; genus Helianthus; species Helianthus annuus. Next base: position 20,853,527 of record NC_035439.2, read on the forward strand.
GGCTCAACTCATGATATTATTGAAACAGAAGACACAAATCCAGTCTAATAATCTTATTATGAGTTAAGTTGGTGATGATCATTTACATACTTATTGTAACTTTTTTTTTACAACTACATATTGATGTGGCTTGTGGTGATTAAGTAATAATCTTGAGGTTTAGTAGAAGGGTGTGATAATTTTGATGCGTTATTATGAGGAATTTAAAGTGTTAATTTGTGGTATTGATGTAGTGTTATTGTATTTCAGTTAGATTCTTTTAAGATGGTGGTAATGATTCAAGGACCATCCACATGCTTCACTTTAACCTCATTTTGATAGTGACCTCTTTATCATCTTCTAACCATTTTCATAATTGTTATAAATCAATTTGATTCCATATATATATATATAGAGAGAGAGAGCGCACGCACGCCGGCTAAGAATGCTTATGTGATCGAACATGGAGGGGAACCAAGAGGCTTACATGCCTTATAGGGCGTTGAATATAGATCCAACGCATATAAGTTTAAAAAATGCATAAACGCGTTTGCTTAAGTTGTAATACAAAAACGGCCATACAATCGTCTACCCCTCTTTATGTACTGGTGCATTACAAGGTTTTTACAATTGTATACTTAAAATTTTAATCCATATTGCATGCGCCCTAGCAAGACCTCCAAGAATCGCGTAAACAATCGCACCTAGTTCACGACAATATAGTGGGGGAGAAAGATAGACGGTTATCCAGTTACATACTACCAAATCGGGTATTAATGACGAGCAAAAACTACGCCCCGCCCGCTTGCGGTATGTGCATATAATGTATATATGTATGGGCGCTCGGTGGGCAAAAGCGAAAGTGCACTAATTTTAACGTTATTTTACTAATTTCGTTTAATAACGTTAAAAGCTGAGGACGGTTAATCATGCATTATGTGGTGGCGTTGATAGCTGAAAGATAAAAAGGTACGTGCACTAATCGGTCTTTGTCCCGATTGCTGAGTATTATGTACCTTATGTCCAAGGCTTGATGCAAAACTACTATCGAGCTGGGGGTCTCACTGAAACCAGCCTCTCTATTCCTACGGGGTAGAGGTAAGGTTGTCTACATCTTATCCTCCTCAGACCCTACCTTAGCTTTGCTATTGGTGGGATTTACTGAGTATGATGATGATGATGATGAATGACGAGCAAACACTACAAGAAAAGGGTATCTTTAGCGACGACGGTATTAGCGGCGACAAGAGCAATAGCGGCGACCTGGACACGCGTCGCCGCTAAAGGCTCTTTGTCGCCGCTATTGCCGTCGCCGCTAAAGGCTCGATCCGTGTGCTTCTTCAAGATTTGCTGCTGACCATTGATTAAAAACTGATCTAATGGCTACTATCATCTCCTGCTCAAAGAAACACGCGTCGCCGTTAAAGGCTCTTTGTCGCTGCTATTGCCGTCGCCGCTAAAGGCTCGATCCGTGTGCTTCTTCAAGATTTGCTGCTAACCATTGATTAAAAACTGATCCAATGGCTACCATCATCTCCTGCTCAAAGAAACACACACCCATCTCTTATCCTCACACACCCATCTCAAACACCCATTTCAACCTTCATGTTCACCAAACTCCATCATTTACCACCAAGCAACAACCACACCTTCTGCCGCCAACCGCCACCATCAAGCTCCGCCGTCATCCGCCACCATCAAGCTCCGCCGTCATCCGCTACCATCAAGCTCCGCCGTCATCCGCCACCGTCAACCTCCGCCGTCATCCGCCACCACCTTCCGCCGTCATCCGCCACCACCTTCCGCCGTCATCCGCCACCACCTTCTGCCGTCATCCGCCACCATCAAGCTTTGTCGTTGTAGTTTTTGTAGAGTTATGTAGTGTTTGTTTATAGCTCCGTTCACTAATTTTGTATTTGTAAAAACCATGTAATGTAAATGGATCTTAATAAGAAATTAATCATTTTTTTTGTTATTGTGTTTAAGTTAATTTTCGAGTATAAACAAACAGTGATGATTTTTATGTTTGAAATCTGGAAATCCGTCTCCGGTGAACTTTCCAGCAATACTCCGGCAGAGGCATTAGCGGCGACGACGGTATTAGCGGCGACATTTTGTTCAATAGCGGCTGACCTATACCGGCGACATTGTAGCGGCGACGTGTCACCGCTAAAACCCAATAGCGGCTACAAAAAGGACTATTAGCGGCGACACCTGTCGCCGCTAAAGGTACCCGTTTCTTGTAGTGAAAAACCATTGCTAGGTACTCCCAAAAATTCCGAATAGACGACTTTTTCAACAGATTAATTATAGTTGCTTACTTAACTGTAATATGAAAATTATATAACCTAATAACTGCATAGTTTTTTCTTTTTTTTTTTTTCGTTCCCACTACTTGAATTTGGTACCATAATTGACTACTATTTAAAAGTCTTCGTGTGTCATGTTATATATCATATTATTCATATGTGTGCATGAGTAGAATGATATGATATAAGACCATCTCCAATAGGGCATTTTTACCCATTTTTTGAGGCTGATGTGGCAATGAATTTGTTTTTAGTTATTGGGGGGCTCGTTTTTAGCTTCCATTTTTTTGGTTCATTTTTGTAGACAAACTACAAAAAATGAATAAAAGGTGGGGTATGTTGTCAGTTGGTGGGTCCGGGTGGTTGGGTGGGTATAGTATTAAAAAAAATTATTTAAAAATGGTGATGATGTGGCATTATGTTTAGGTGTTTTTAAGGTTTTGTTATTGGGTGAATTTTAAGTGTTTTTTAAGAATGAATGTTTTTATGATGTGGCGCTGACTAGACATGTTTTTAGGTGTTTTTTATGTTTCTTATTGGAGATGCTCTAAGAGTAGAAAAGGAACAATGCGTTGGAAAAAGGAAACTTGAGGTGAAAGCAAGGCAACTGGCAAATGCTGTTGACAGAGAATTAGATAAAAGCACTTTGTGTACTGGAAGTGTGCATGTATAATGAAGCGAAGTATAAATTTTATCGGTTATTATTGAATTTTGTAATCATATAAGTATTATAGGGTTAACTTATTCTACAAAAGTTTCTAATCGTAAGAAGTGTAAAAAGACTTTATAGAGTGACAAGTGTCCAAGAACCTAAAACCTAAACCCACTACACCACCACCCAAAACCTATAAAACAATAAAAACGTATATCTGTTTGTTTCGTTACCAAACTCATTATAGTAACCGAAAGAAAAAAAAACAATTTGTTATATGCCAAATGATATCGATACGTATATTATATCAATTAAAAACAATAAAAACGTACATCGGTTCCGATAACACCAATACAGATACCGACGTTGTTCAGTCGATATCTGTTTGTTTCGTTACCAACACGGTGTAGGTGATTGGTGTAGTTTACGACATAAAAAAATACATTATTCTAAACAAAACTTGGTTGTGTAAGTGTTAATTTATTTGTTACTATCTAAGCACGTCAAGTTTTTGAAGTCGTTGCCGATGACACTTTTGTCACACCCCCAAAATCCACCTGCGGGTAACACCCGCTTCGAGGGCGTGACTGACCAGGATCCAGCCACCAATTATACTGAATAATTAAGTTGATAACAAAAGTAATACTTACTAACCATAAGATTAGCAAATATCAAGTTCAGAGTTTAAGGTTTTAAGTTCAAACAGTTAATAAGTAGCGGAAGCATAAGTAAAGCAGTTTAAACAAAGTTCATAATTCCAAATAAGGTATCACCCAACACAAGGGTGAACAGACACTACACGTTCCCAAGCAGCAAGCTCCTTCGTCACGGGTTACCTGCAAAGCATGCAGTAAGGGGTCAACAATAATGCTGAGTGAGTTCACTAGTTGTCCAGTTTTAATTACCAAAAACTTGTTTCACCGGTTAATTTATCCGTTTATACATGCCATGGGGAGCTACCCCAAAAGTTAGCGACTAAACTGTTTTTCCAATACCGAACACTAGGTAACCGTTGCGTTTCCGCAGGATGCCCCGATGTCAATGTTCTATCATCATTGACGGATGCCTGAGTACATTAGTTCACGACCGATCCCAAACCAGGGCACGGTGTGAGGCTGGTAAACACCTAAATAGCGCTATCAACTAATAACCCGTTCGCCTGACCCCGGCGACTAATCGGTATTTGTAGTAGGGACTTGAGTGATAGAGTTTCGTTTAGTGCCGTTAGTTGCAATCCGTATAAACAGTAATTAACCAAAAGGTTTCCCAATACCAGGGAAGTAAAGTAAGTTTTGTTCCCAATAACTAGGGAAGGTATGTAAATGGTATCCCCTTTTCAAGGGGATAGGGTTGTTTTAGTCTCGTGTCCCAAACCACCGGGACGCATGCTTTTAAGTTGTGAACTCACCTTGGGTTGCTCGGTAGATTTAGGTTACTTGTCGATCACGTTGGTCACCACGTCCTAACATGGTTACCGGTATAGGTCAGGTTCGGTGTACAATCATTCACATAAAAATCTATACACATAACTGGCACGAAGCATACATACAAGTAAACAGTCGTGGGGTTATTGGGCCGGCCTAAACATTTAAGCAGTCAACAGCAACACATAACCCAGTCAACAGATAGCCCATAACACATAATGGCCCAATAACCAAAGTGGACAGCCCAGTCGCAACCAGCTGGTCTCGAGTCGCAATCGTGTGGTCTCGGCTTGTCACGTTATGGTTGCGAGTCGCAATCGTGGTCTCGAGTTGTCACGTGGTGGTTGCGAGTCGCAACCGTCGTAGTCTCGAGTCGCAATCGTGTGGTTTCGAGTTGTCACGCTTTGGTTGCGAGTCGCAACGGCGTGGTCTCGAGTCGTAAAGCCGTGGTTGCGAGTCGGAAGCTGTCACTTTCATGCACACGTGATGATGCAGAACCATCAGTCCAATTTGTACCAAGAATTCAGACCCAGATTAGGAAACAACCAATAAGGTTTCTACTAACACTTTGCCTAATCTGAATATTAGTAAACTTAGATCAAACTTTGCCATTTTTACATCTTCAAGTCATATTCAACTAGTTCATCACAAGTTCATCATTCTAGGGTTTTCATATTCAAACATACCATACATTTATGAACCAAAATCACACATATTTTTAACAAGATCAATATGCAAGAACAAGGAAACACACACCAACTAGTTCATGAACTATACACCATCCTAGGTTCATCCTCTTCAAATAACATTTTCCATACAAGAACATGTTTGGTCATAAGAATCCATATTCATCTCCAAATTATCTACCATTTAGTTTGAACATACAACTAGTCATTTTGAACATATTACAAGTATTTTACACATAAAAGTTTACACATAGTCAAACTTCACAATCATCCTAAAATCATGCATAATGCTACTAATCAAGCATTCTAGTTCATGAACATTTCATAAATCATAAAGTTAACACTAACCGGTTATGAAGAAGAAGAAGGAGCCGAAAGAAAAGAAGAAAATAAGAGAAGATGAAGTGTCCGAGTGATGATCTTGACCGAGTTCTTGTCCGAGATCCTTGCTTGAACCGTGATTTGGAAGAGATGGAATGTTGTTGGTTTGGGGTTTCTAGTTGAGAGAGAATAGGAGAAGTGTGGGTGTGTGTAAAAAATGAAAGAAGTGGGGAAAGGTGGGATTATATAACAAGGTTCAACATAGGCTAAGGGTTTCGGCCCAAACCGGTTACGGCCCAAGGCCCACTCGAGACCAAGCGGCCCACTCGCAACCGGGTGGTTGCGAGTCGTGGTCTCGACTCTCATACATATATATATATTACATACATATCACACATATCATGTAAAAAATTCACGTTTCCATTTAATAATATTTATATACACACAAAATATTACAAGGTGATCGTTCGGAAAAACCTAGAGTGTCACATTATCCCCAAGTTTTAAGAACTTTCGTCCCGAAAGTTGAAGCAGCCACTGCCAAGCTAGCGTGTTTTAACGGGGTGTCACATCATCCCCCCGTTAGTTTGGAATTTCGTCCCGAAATTCGGTTGTAGCTTCAGTGCTGGGGTTTTCGTTTGGGAACAACTGGGGATACTTGGACTTCATCTGGTCCTCCCGCTCCCAGGTAAACTCTGGGCCGCGTCGTGAGTTCCAACGAACTCGCACAAGGGGTATCTGGCTACGTTTGAGGGTTTTGATCTCTCGATCCGTGATCTCAATCGGTTCCTCAGTAAAGTGTAGCTGTTCATCAATCGTCAGTTCCTTAAAAGGAATCACAAGTGTTTCATCCGACAAACACTTCTTCAGGTTAGATACGTGAAAAACATTGTGCACTGCGCTCAGCTCTGCAGGCAGGTTTAATCTATAAGCAACCTTACCGATTTTCCCGGTAATTTCGAATGGTCCAACATATCGTGGATTCAGCTTGCCTCGTTTACCAAAACGAACCACACCCTTCCAGGGTGAGACTTTAAGTAGAACCCGGTCCCCGACCTGGAATTCTAACGGTTTCCTACGCTTGTCAGCGTAGCTCTTCTGACGGTCACGAGCTGCCGCCATGCGTTGCCTGATCTGTGAAATCTTTTCTGTTGTATCTACCACTAGTTCTGGGCCTGTGAGTTGACTATCACCGACTTCCGCCCAGCAGAGAGGTGATCGGCATTTACGACCGTACAATGCCTCAAAAGGTGCCGCCTGAATGCTAGTGTGGTAGCTGTTATTGTAGGAGAATTCCACCAGCGGTAGATGTTTCTCCCAGTTCTTGCCAAAATCGATCACACATGCTCTAAGCATGTCTTCCAGGGTTTGGATGGTGCGTTCAGACTGCCCATCCGTTTGTGGGTGGTAAGCGGTGCTCATGTCCAAACGTGAGCCAAAGGATTTGTGCATAGCTTGCCACAACTCGGAAGTAAAACGAGCGTCTCGGTCGGAAATAATAGAAGTTGGCACCCCGTGCCTGGAGACTACTTCCTTTAAATAGATTTCCGCCAAGGTAGAAAACTTGTCTGTTTCCTTAATGGCCAGAAAGTGTGCAGACTTAGTCAATCTATCTACTATCACCCAAATAGTGTCATTCCCGCGTTGGGATCTAGGTAGCCCTGTAACAAAATCCATGGAAATCTGCTCCCATTTCCATTTCGGGATTTCCGGCTGCTGGAGTAGGCCTGCTGGTTTCTGATACTCGATCTTGACTCTTGCGCAGGTCAAACATTTGCCAACATAGGCTGCTATGTGGGCTTTCATGCCAGGCCACCAGTATGTGGTTCTTAAGTCGTGGTACATCTTATCTGAACCAGGATGTACTGAATAACGGGACTTATGGGCTTCGTCCATCACAAGCTCTCGTAGATCTCCGTAAAGTGGGACCCAAATGCGCCCTGCCACATAGTAGGCGCCGTCTTCTTTTTGTTCTAGTTGCTGTCTTGATCCTCGCAGGGACTCAGCCCTGATGTTTTCCGGTTTCAGAGCTTCAATCTGAGCATTTCGAATCTGGGTAGGGAGACTAGACCGGATGGTAAGTTGTAATGCTCGCACGCGCTTTGGTATAGTGTCTTTTCGGCTGAGGGCGTCTGCCACAACATTGGCCTTGCCCGGATGATACTTGATGGCGCATTCATAATCATTCAGAAGTTCGACCCATCGGCGTTGTCGCATGTTTAATTCCTTCTGCTTGAAGATATGCTCGAGACTCCTGTGATCGGTGTAAATGGTGCACTTGGTACCGTACAGGTAATGTCTCCATATCTTAAGCGCAAATATCACTGCTCCCAGCTTCAAATCGTGCGTTGTGTAGTTCCTTTCGTGTGTCTTGAGTTGTCGGGATGCATAGGCAATAACTTTCTCGCGTTGCATCAACACGCAACCGAGCCCATGAATAGATGCATCGCAATAAACTACGAAGTCGTCAGTGCCTTCAGGCAACGAGAGAATAGGAGCACTACAGAGGTTATCCTTAAGCCTCTGAAAAGCAGATTCCTGTGCTTCATTCCACTTGTAGGTGACGCCTTTCTGAGTGAGCGTAGTGAGGGGTTGTGCAAACTTTGAGAATCCTTGAATGAATCTGCGGTAGTAACCTGCCAATCCCAAGAATTGGCGAACTTCAGTGGGAGTCTTAGGGGTAGGCCAATTCTTTATAGAGTCGATCTTTGCAAGGTCGACGTGGATTCCATCCTTGTTAACCACGTGCCCAAGGAAATGGACTTCTCGAAGCCAGAAGTCGCATTTCGAGAACTTGGCGTACAGTTGCTCATTGCGAAGGAGTTCGAGGATAAGGCGTAGGTGCTGTTCATGCTCTTCCTGACTTTTCGAGTAGATCAAGATGTCGTCTATAAACACGATCACGAACTTGTCGAGGTAGGGTTTGCATACCCGGTTCATGAGATCCATGAACACTGCAGGGGCGTTGGTCATTCCGAAGGGCATAACGAGGAATTCATAATGACCATAACGAGTTCTGAATGCAGTCTTGGAAATATCTTCACTACGGACCCTTAACTGATGGTAGCCTGATCGCAGGTCAATCTTGGAATAGTAGCTCGATCCTTGCAACTGATCGAATAGGTCGTCGATTCGAGGGAGAGGGTAACGATTCTTGATGGTGACCTTGTTCAACTCACGATAGTCAATGCACATTCGGAACGTGCCATCCTTCTTCTTAACAAAGAGTACCGGTGCTCCCCAGGGCGATGAACTAGGGCGGATAAATCCTTTATCCAATAGTTCTTGTAGTTGCGTCGAGAGTTCCTTCAATTCTGCGGGGGCTAGACGATAAGGTGCACGAGCTATTGGTGCTGCTCCGGGAGCTAGCTCGATTTGGAATTCGACCTGACGGTGGGGAGGGAGTCCAGGTAATTCCTCAGGAAATACCTCGGGGTAGTCACGCACTACTGGAAAGTCTTCAATCCTCTTCTCCTTTTCCTGCGTGTTGGTAACAAGTGCTAAGATGGCGGTGTGCCCTTTTCGTAAACACTTCTGGGCTTTCAAGAACGAGATAACGCCGGAGATTTCTCCACCTTTACCACCTTGTACAATGAGGGGTTTGCCAGAACGGCGAGGAATACGAACTGCTTTCTCTTGACAGAGGATCTCAGCGCGGTGCTTGGATAACCAATCCATACCAATAACGACGTCGAAGCTTCCAAGAGTAACAGGGAAAAGGTCGATGCTAAATGTCTGACCAGACAACCCTAGTTTGCAGCCCTTGACAACATGTGAGGCCTCGATGTTTCTACCATTAGCTAACTCGACGATATGAGGAGAACTTAGTAACGAAAGCGGACGCTTAAGCTTCTTACTAATACGCAGGGATACATAACTAGCATCGGCACCAGAATCAAATAACACAGAAACATAACGATCATCGAGTAGGAACTTACCCGCCACGACATTGGGGTCATTCCTTGCTTCTCCAGCTCCAATCACGAAAGCTCTTCCCCTTGCATTCCCAGCATTGTTGTTTTGATTGTTGTTCCCAGCTCCCTGATTATTGTTGCGGTTCTGATTCAGTTCAGGGCAATCCTTCTTAAAGTGCCCTGTTGCCCCACATTTAAAACATGCTCGGTCGTTTCCCTGCTGCTGTTGCTGTTGAGGTTGTTGCTGATTCTGTCTTGCTGGGAACTGGCTTCTACAATCCTTGGCTTCGTGCCCCATCTTGTGGCATCGCTGACACTGGCCCTTGTTACATGCCCCATTGTGGTGTCTGTTACACTTGTTGCACTTAGGGTAGCTTCCCCGGTAGCCACCCTGTTGCTGAGTGCCTTTGTTGTTTTCCGTTTTCCTTTGCTGTGCTGGGGCCTGAGTGGGGTTAGCATCCTTGCTTTGACTTCCTTCCCACTTACGCTTGCTGTCACTAGAAGTTCCGACAGTGGCACTGATCCTTTTGGGCAACCTGCCCTCTTCTACGGCCTGATCAGTAAGTTTGTGAGCAAGTCGAACGATCGGCTGAATGGTAGTGTGGTTGGCTGAAGTTACATGGCTTCGAATTTCTGGAGCCAAACCCTTGATGTACAGTTCGATTCTTCGATACATAGGTCGAGACATGTTTGGGCAAAGAGCAGCATAATCGTTGGACAGCTTGGTGTAAGTTTCAATTTCCGACCCAACCATCTTGAGCTCATAGTACTCATTCTCAAGCTTGTGGATGTCATCCCGGTGACAGTATTCATCCTTAATCATATCCTTGAAATCCTCCCATGCCGTAGCATTTGCAGTTTCCAACCCAAACATCTGAATCTGCGCCTTCCACCAAGAAAGCGCGCTTCCCTCAAGCGTAGCAGTAGCAAATTTCACCCAATTTGCAGGGGGACACTCGCAAACAGCAAAAACAGCTTCAATTTTCTCAATCCAATGCAGAAGACCTATGGCACCCTCAGTGCCGTTGAAAGGGAGAGGCTTGCAATCCATGAAAGTTTTGAAAGTACACACTGGTGGTTGCGCAGGTGCATGCTGACCTATAGGGTGAGCTGCGAAAGCTGCAGCCACTGTGTTGAGTAGGTTAGTGAACTGGGCCTGAGTCATGTTGATGTTTCCCCTTCCACGTCCACTCATTGTCTTCATAACCAGAAAACACAGTATGAGTGTGATGCCGTAGTGTAACGAGAATGAGATAGAAGAGAGAGAGAGGCGTATCTATCTAATTAGGCACACTAGTACGTATAGCATAACAGGAAACATAAAGTAAGCAAACAAGTAAACACTGGTCCGAGCTATGAGGTCAAATGTGTCGAGCCTTGCACTTGGAGTGTAGTGTCGTCGCGAGTCACGGGTTATAGTCTGGTTTTCTCCAAAAAGATTTTTCCCCTTTTTAAAACCAAGTTCACTATAACCAATGGCTCTGATACCAATCTGTCACACCCCCAAAATCCACCTGCGGGTAACACCCGCTTCGAGGGCGTGACTGACCAGGATCCAGCCACCAATTATACTGAATAATTAAGTTGATAACAAAAGTAATACTTACTAACCATAAGATTAGCAAATATCAAGTTCAGAGTTTAAGGTTTTAAGTTCAAACAGTTAATAAGTAGCGGAAGCATAAGTAAAGCAGTTTAAACAAAGTTCATAATTCCAAATAAGGTATCACCCAACACAAGGGTGAACAGACACTACACGTTCCCAAGCAGCAAGCTCCTTCGTCACGGGTTACCTGCAAAGCATGCAGTAAGGGGTCAACAATAATGCTGAGTGAGTTCACTAGTTGTCCAGTTTTAATTACCAAAAACTTGTTTCACCGGTTAATTTATCCGTTTATACATGCCATGGGGAGCTACCCCAAAAGTTAGCGACTAAACTGTTTTTCCAATACCGAACACTAGGTAACCGTTGCGTTTCCGCAGGATGCCCCGATGTCAATGTTCTATCATCATTGACGGATGCCTGAGTACATTAGTTCACGACCGATCCCAAACCAGGGCACGGTGTGAGGCTGGTAAACACCTAAATAGCGCTATCAACTAATAACCCGTTCGCCTGACCCCGGCGACTAATCGGTATTTGTAGTAGGGACTTGAGTGATAGAGTTTCGTTTAGTGCCGTTAGTTGCAATCCGTATAAACAGTAATTAACCAAAAGGTTTCCCAATACCAGGGAAGTAAAGTAAGTTTTGTTCCCAATAACTAGGGAAGGTATGTAAATGGTATCCCCTTTTCAAGGGGATAGGGTTGTTTTAGTCTCGTGTCCCAAACCACCGGGACGCATGCTTTTAAGTTGTGAACTCACCTTGGGTTGCTCGGTAGATTTAGGTTACTTGTCGATCACGTTGGTCACCACGTCCTAACATGGTTACCGGTATAGGTCAGGTTCGGTGTACAATCATTCACATAAAAATCTATACACATAACTGGCACGAAGCATACATACAAGTAAACAGTCGTGGGGTTATTGGGCCGGCCTAAACATTTAAGCAGTCAACAGCAACACATAACCCAGTCAACAGATAGCCCATAACACATAATGGCCCAATAACCAAAGTGGACAGCCCAGTCGCAACCAGCTGGTCTCGAGTCGCAATCGTGTGGTCTCGGCTTGTCACGTTATGGTTGCGAGTCGCAATCGTGGTCTCGAGTTGTCACGTGGTGGTTGCGAGTCGCAACCGTCGTAGTCTCGAGTCGCAATCGTGTGGTTTCGAGTTGTCACGCTTTGGTTGCGAGTCGCAACGGCGTGGTCTCGAGTCGTAAAGCCGTGGTTGCGAGTCGGAAGCTGTCACTTTCATGCACACGTGATGATGCAGAACCATCAGTCCAATTTGTACCAAGAATTCAGACCCAGATTAGGAAACAACCAATAAGGTTTCTACTAACACTTTGCCTAATCTGAATATTAGTAAACTTAGATCAAACTTTGCCATTTTTACATCTTCAAGTCATATTCAACTAGTTCATCACAAGTTCATCATTCTAGGGTTTTCATATTCAAACATACCATACATTTATGAACCAAAATCACACATATTTTTAACAAGATCAATATGCAAGAACAAGGAAACACACACCAACTAGTTCATGAACTATACACCATCCTAGGTTCATCCTCTTCAAATAACATTTTCCATACAAGAACATGTTTGGTCATAAGAATCCATATTCATCTCCAAATTATCTACCATTTAGTTTGAACATACAACTAGTCATTTTGAACATATTACAAGTATTTTACACATAAAAGTTTACACATAGTCAAACTTCACAATCATCCTAAAATCATGCATAATGCTACTAATCAAGCATTCTAGTTCATGAACATTTCATAAATCATAAAGTTAACACTAACCGGTTATGAAGAAGAAGAAGGAGCCGAAAGAAAAGAAGAAAATAAGAGAAGATGAAGTGTCCGAGTGATGATCTTGACCGAGTTCTTGTCCGAGATCCTTGCTTGAACCGTGATTTGGAAGAGATGGAATGTTGTTGGTTTGGGGTTTCTAGTTGAGAGAGAATAGGAGAAGTGTGGGTGTGTGTAAAAAATGAAAGAAGTGGGGAAAGGTGGGATTATATAACAAGGTTCAACATAGGCTAAGGGTTTCGGCCCAAACCGGTTACGGCCCAAGGCCCACTCGAGACCAAGCGGCCCACTCGCAACCGGGTGGTTGCGAGTCGTGGTCTCGACTCTCATACATATATATATATATTACATACATATCACACATATCATGTAAAAAAATCACGTTTCCATTTAATAATATTTATATACACACAAAATATTACAAGGTGATCGTTCGGAAAAACCTAGAGTGTCACATTATCCCCAAGTTTTAAGAACTTTCGTCCCGAAAGTTGAAGCAGCCACTGCCAAGCTAGCGTGTTTTAACGGGGTGTCACAACTTTTCTGTTGCATATCTCTCTTATTACTAGTAGTTTAACTATTAGTTAGGTTTAGGTTAGTTTGTTTCTTGTTTGCTGCTTTCTTTCGTGTGCCTTAGTACTCCTTAGTGCGCTAGACTTCACTTAAGAATGGCGGCAAAATGAACTATTTCGGATTATGTACGTCCCTCTATAGATGCAATTAGAAACAACATCACGCAACCGAGAGTTGGAGCGAACAACTTCACGATTCCTACTCAAATCATCACTATGATTCAACACTCATGCCAATACCACGGACTTACAGACGAGGATCCGAATGACCATATAAACAAGTTTGTTGAACTTTGTGAAACCTTTAAACTTGAAGATTTTTCAAATGATGCAGGGAGACTCCGTATTTTCCCATTCTCACTGGTTGCTAAAGCCCGCTCATGGCTTAATTCTTTAGCCCCTGGTTTTGTCACTACTTGGGTCGAAATGGCAGAAAAGTTTCTAAATAAATTATTTTCTCTCTCTAAGACGTATCGCTTGCATAGCAGGATATATTGATTTGAGCAAGAAGAGGATGAAAATTTCTGAGACGCCTGGGATAGGTTCAAGGAGTTTCAATGGAATTTCCCTCATCATTGTATGGAAATGTGGATGGTTATGAATACATTTTACAACGGTCTCTGTACTCCATCTAAGCAAAACCTAGATACAGTAGCAGGAGGCGTCTATCTTATCTAACTCCTACTACTACTCGTTTTCTCATTGAAAAGATCTCAGAGAATGACTACCCATCCAGGAGAGATTCAAGATCTTCAAGAAAGGCTGATGTTCGCAGTGCAGATCAAAATTCTAAGCTAGCAGCTAAAGTTGAAGCACTAACTGCCTAGATAATGAAGTTTGTGACTAAACAAGAGATGTGTAGTACGTGTGGAGGATCTCATTCAACAAAGAACTGTCCAATTGCTACATAGGATAAGGAAGTGGACTTTGTAGGTGACCAATTCAGATACCCCTATAATTATGAAAAACGGAAGCTTAGGGTAAGTTGGAGAGACAATAGAAATTCATTCCCAGCAGGCTATTCCTAAAATAACAGATTCCAGCCTAGGGAACGACAACCAAGACTACAAGAGATGCTTTTGGAGTACATACAAGAGAACGGGGAGAGGATGAACAAGCGAGATCAGGATCTGGCAGGACATAGTACTACAATTCAAAATATAGAGAAGGTCCTGACTCAGTTAGCATTGAGAGATTTGGAGAGGGAGAAGGCTCACGTTAAATCTATTACCCTTAAAAGTGGCAATGTCACTAGGGACACCCTTCCTAGTTAAAAACCTATTCAAGAAAGTGATAATCTATACATACCAAGCTCCACTAATACAGAAGGCCTTACAATTCGGTAGCCAAGTGAGCTAAGAACAAAGAAAAAAGAAAAGGTGCAGGAGTCAAAACCTAACCTTCCACTTCCAAAGTGCCAATTGATAGACAAATTCAAGCAACAATATGGTAAGTTCCTGGCGATGTTCACAAAGTTGCACATCAATCTTCCTTTCATGGAAGCATTGATTCAAATGCCTAAATACATCAAATTCTTAAAGGACTTACTATATAATAAACGGAGATTAGATAATCTATCTGTCGTGTCCTTAAACAAAGAATGTTCCACAGTCCTGCAGAATAAGTTACCTCCTAAGGTAGTAGATCTAGGAAGTTTCACTATCCCATGTTTAATTAGGGATCTTTTAGTCAACAATGCTTTAGCTGGTCTAGGAGCAAGCATAAACCTGATGCCTTATTCAGTTTTTGCTAAGCTTGGCCTAGGGGAACCCATTCCCACTCAGATGAGTATTCAGTTAGCTGACCGTTCAATCAAATATCCATGAGGGATTGTTGAAAATATGCTAATAAAGGTTGACAAGTTTGGTTTCCCTGTCGATTTCTTCATCTTAGATATGGACGAAGATGATCATGTTCCCTTGATTTTGGGACGACCTTTCCTACTACGACTAGAGCTCTAGTTAACGTTTTTGAGGCAGGGGCGAAGGATCATGGGTGCTTGGGGTTGCACCCGCCCACCACCATGTTTCGGTTAGAAGTGTATATGGTCCGACTTTTCGTCCGAAAATTTTAAAATTATATAGGATCACCCCCCGATTATTTTTCCTAAATGATGGGTAATCTGGTAAATATATTTTAACTCTTATTTTTATTTGTTTAACCCTAGATTACCCACCATACAATAAACTTAATACCCAAATTACTAACTATCAAATATAATTATCTTGATCCAGCCGACATTCATATGTTCCTACGATTCTGCTTTGCGACTCTGCCGAAGTTTGGGGCCAAATTTTGGTGAGTGTTGCAATCCTTATCCTTTTTACTTTTCCTGTTTTCCAATTCAAGATTTCCCAATTCACAATTTCCACTTTCCACCAAGGGTAACAATTCTTTATTTTTTTATTGTTATTAGGAATGCATTGGGTAACAATTCTCTATTCTTTTATTGTTATTAGGAATGCATTAATGTTTATCTTTATTCATGAATAAGAATCATAAATACATAAACGATAGATCTAAAATACTTAATAGATAAAGAGGATTTGATACCTTGATGATGAATTAATTAATGTATTATTAGTACTTTTTGTTAGGAATTCATGGGAAAGACGAAAACTATTGATTCTTTTTTCAAAAGAAAGGATGATGAACAAGAGAGTAAACGTCAAAAAACTTCAACTAGTGAGCCTGAAGAGCATGAAGCGCCACCACCACCACAATCAAACACAATTCCAAACGAAGCTCCACCACCACAATTAAACTCAAACAAAGCTCCACAACCACAATCAAACACTAATGAAGTGGATGTTAATCTTTTAGAAAGAGATCCCGGTAAACGAAAACCAATGCGGGAGCATCCGGTTAATTTAAGAGAACAAGTAAGGCGTGCTTATCTTTCTTTTGGACCTTACCAAATAGAACTTACATAATATAAAGTTAATGGTACAAAGAAGCAAGCTCGTAGGTTCCGATATCCTTGGTTCAAACTTTACCCTAATTGGTTAGAGTATTCTCCAACAACACATTCGGCTTATTGCTTTCTATGTTATCTTTTTTATGACAAACCAAATATGAGCCATGGTCATGATACATTTACAGTTAAAGGGTATGATAATTGGAATAAAGTTTGTGGGAAACAATGTGCATTCATGAAGCACATTAAAACTTCACATCATACAGACGCCCTTTTATTCAGTCAAAACTTATTGAACCAAGAAGCACACGTTGATAATTCCATATCGAAGCCAAATAAGGAGATAATTATGAAGAACCGTTTACGATTAAAGACTGCTGTTGATGTAGTTCGTTGGTTGACATACCAAGCTTGTGCTTTACGAGGACATGATGAATCTGCTAGTTCTAAAAATTGAGGTAATTTTCTGGAATTGCTAACACTTCTTACTTCTTATAATGGTGAAGTTTCAAATAAAATTCGAAAGCATATTCGTAGTGGAGTGGGGGATTCGGCCTTTTGTGTCATGGTTGATGAGTCACGAGACGAGTCAAAGAAAGAGCAAATGGCCATAGTTGTGAGATTTGTTGATGAAGAAAGGATGATACAAGAAAGGTTCTTGGATTTGGTTCATGTTAGGGATACTTTATCAGCAACCCTAAAAACAAGTTTGTGGAAACAACTTTTGCATTATCAGTTTGATGTTAGTAAAATTCGTGGGCAAGGTTATGACGGTGCTAGTAATATGAGAGGGAAATGGAATGGATTACAAGCACTTGTTCTTGAAGAATGTCCTTATGTGTATTATGTTCATTACTTTGCTCACAGGTTAGTTACTTGGTTATTTTTTTCTTTCATTATTCAGTTTGACTAAAATACTTTTATGCTTATTACGGTTTTGCTTTTTGCTAACAGGTTACAACTTGCCTTGGTTTGTGCTTCAAGGGAAGTTATTCCAGTACACCAATTATTTACATACTTAGTTGACATAGTTAATGTGGTTTGTGCTTCTAGTAAGCGGCATGATGAATTACAAAAGGCAAAGGCAAGCGAGGTTGAAAAGTTATTGGAACTGGGTGAAATCAATTCGGGGAAAGGACATAATCAACTTGGGACATTAAGAAGAGTTGGTGATACTCGTTGGGGGTCTCACTATAACTCCGTTTGTAGTTTGATTAAGATGTTTGATGCCACTCGTGTTGTTCTCGCAAGAATAATTGATGACGTAGCTCATACTACTTTTGCTCAACGTTGAGATGTTGAAGGAGCTTGGCGTAACATGCAATCATTTGAGTTTGTCTTTATTCTTCACTTGATAGAGAAAGTAATGGGAAAAACCGAAATACTTTCTCAAGCATTACAAAGGAAATCCAAAGATATTCTGAATGCCATGGAATTAGTTTCGGCGACAAAGATTACTCTAAATAATTACAGAAATGATGGATGGGATTCTTTAATTAAAGAAGTTACTTTGTTTTGTAACAAACATCTAATAGAAGTTCCGGATATGAAAGCTCCATTTACATCTACTCGGTATCGGGCTCGTAAAAACGATCTTCAATTTACATTTGAACATTATTACCGAGTAGATCTGTTTACACCCACATTGGATAAACAGATACATGAGTTAAATAGTAGATTCAATGAGCACACGATTGAGTTGTTATCTCTTAGTTCTAGTCTAGTTTCAAAAGTGATTAACGTTGATCAGATTTGTCTTCTAGTTAAGAAGTTTTATCATGAAGATTTTACGGACCAAGAGATCACTGAGTTACCTTCTAATTTGGAATACGCATTTTTTGGATGACGATAGAAACTTCCCGGTTATTATCTCATCTACACTTTGTGAGGAAAGGAAACATAATCTACTCACCATTTTGAAAGAGCACAAGCAAGCAATATCTTGGAAAATCATGGACATCGAAGGAATTAGCTATACATATTGCACACATAAGACCTCATGGAGGAAGACTATAAACCTGTGGCACAACCACAAAGACGGCTAAATCCTAAACTACAGGAAGTAGTTAAGAGAGAAATTGTTAATTTTTGGACACCAATGTTATATATCCTATCTCTGACTCCAAATGGTCTAGTCCGGTTAATGTTATACCAAAGAATGGTGGAATGACGGTAGTCACTAACGAGAAAAATGAGCTTATTCCAACCAGAACTATTACGGGATGGTGCGTGTGTATAAACTACAAAAAATTAGATGATGTCACCCGTAAATATCATTTCCCGTTGCCTTTTATAGACCCAATGCTTGAGCGTCTTGCTAGGAGGCAATTCTACTGCTTCCTGGATGGCTTTTCAGTTTATTTCTAGATTTCAATCCTTCCTAAGGACCAAGACAAGACGTCACTCACTTCCACGTTTGGAACATTCGCTTACCGTCGTATGCCCTTCGGGCTATGTAATGCACCAGCTACATTCCAGAGGTGTATGACGGCTATATTCCATTACATGATAGAGAAATCCATGAAAGTTTTTATGGATGACTTCTCTGTCTTTGGTGATTCTTTCGACCACTGTCTGGGGAATCTAGAGCGAATGCTAATCCGTTGCAAGGAAACTAAACTCAAGCTGAATTGGGAAAAGTGCCATTTTATGGTCACAAAAGGCGTTGTCTCGGGACACAAAATCTCGAAGAATGGGTTAGAGGTGGATCGCGCTAAAATTGATACTATTGCTAACTTCCATGTCCTACCTCAGTAAGAGACATTCGAAGTTTTCTTGGACATGCTAGTTTTGTAGCCGTTTTATAAATGGGTTTTCAAAGATAGTACAACCAATGAAACAACTCTTGGAAAAAGATACCGTTTTCGTCTTTAGCCCTGAATGTGTCGAGGCATTCGAAACGATAAAAATAAAAACTGGTTGAAGCTCTAATAATGGTGGCACCCAACTGGGAACTACCATTCGAACTTATGTGCGATGCTAGCAATTATGCGGTTAGGGAAGTGTTGGGCCAAAGGAAAGATAAACATTTCCACCCAATCTACTATGCTAGTAAAATACTAAATCATACTCAAGAAAACAATACCACCACTAAAAAGGAACTTTTAGCTGTGGTGTTCGCTTTTGACAAATTCTGCTCATACCTGATCCTTTGAAATTCAACTGTCTATACTGATCACTGTTCACTCTTATATCTTTTCAATAAGCAGGATACAAGGCCAAGACTGATCCGTTGGATCCTGCTCCTCCAAGAACTTGATATTGAGATTAAAGAGAAAAAGGGAGTAGAAAACGTAGCACCTGATCACCTTTCAAGACTAGAAAATCCCGAACAGGGGACGTTGGATAAATATGATATAAACGATAACTTCTTGCACGAATTCAACTGGTATGTTCAATCTCGAATAAAAGCTGAACCATGGTTTGTAGGCTACGCAAACTGATGTGCGTGAATTAAATATATTTTTAATTGAGTTTTTCTTCACACAAATTTAGTTTTAAAAATGGGTTTTCACCTAAAAACTAAATACACACACAAAAGGGCAAGTGTACCCGTCGGGTGGTAATATAGCTAATCGGTAAGAACCGGATATCAATCCGTGGATGCGGTGTCTCGATACTAAACTTTTGCTACTTTAAAGCCTTTTCAAATGATTGGGTTGATTTTTTTTCTAAACTAGCATGAAAATAAATAAACTACTAAAAATTCTAACAAAGAACAATATCTAAGAAAGGGTTGCCTAAACTAAGTTTCCACTAACAAACATATGACAACAAGATGGAAGATTTTGTGATGATGCAAGCTCTAAATTTGACTAAGTCCCCAATCAAGGCTTCCTAGTCTATAATTCTTAGGAAAACTAAAAATGAATTAACATTCTAATCACCTAAAAATTATTCTTTTAAACTCACTTGCTAAGTTGATGTTAATCTTTAATCATGAGTTATTTGTTTGTCAAAACTCCTAACTCTACAAATTAGGGAAAACTAATATGAGAAACACACTAATCACCCTAAATTGGTTTCAAGTAGTTGGCACTATCATCATGTTCTTGATATGAACCACAAGCATGGTCATGCTAGCTAACAATTTTGGCCTAAATCATCAAACTAACATGAACACAAACTATAGAATCCATATAAACATACTTTTGATCTTTCCAAATCTAGATGCAAGAATTCATACACATGCTCAAATCATCATTCAATCACATTAGCAATCACCATTCCTAGTTTTATGCTATGAATCATACTAACAAGTTAACAAGATTCAATAATCATAATCTCTACATGGGCTTTCCAACACAACATGTAAATACTTATGAGCAAACATTCAAGAACAAGAACTTTAAGCATGCACAAGAACTCCAAGAACAAGATTAAATGTCAACATGAAGATTAACAAGAACAATCATCACATCTACTTCCATGTTATCACATATTCATTAGCTTCAACAAAGTTTAGACAACTCAAATGTTTAGCCCATAAGGCTCATGGCTACCAAATCAAGCACAAAGAAACATAAATTGTTCATAATGTAGTAAGCTAACCAAGTTAAAGACAAGATTAAAATGGTGTTTGAGTAGATCTTCAAGTGATTTAGTCCTCTTCAAGGCTTCCTCTTGGCTCCAACAAGCTTCCAAGACCAGATTCTTGAGAGGAAAAGTCACCAAAATGCTCCAACTCCCTTGCAAATGAGCTAGGAACTCGTATTTAAACTGCTGGGCGTTTGGCACTACCATGCCACCTTTTGGCACGGTCGTGCTTGGCAAGTGTCAGAATCACTTTTCGTCTGTCAATCTTGTTTGCTACCATTTCTGGAAAAATCCCGCTCAAAAGTTCCCGAGGTCGCACGACCGTGCTCGGGCATGGTCGGGTCGTGCGAGCCGATAGTGCTCGACTGTGATCGAATCGTTCTCGGAAACAAGATGATCTGGGGCTGAAATTGACCTGGCATGGTCGTGCCAGTGGTTGGCACGGTCTTGCTCGGCTGAATTTTGATGGTTTGGCTGCTGGATGCTAGTGCTGGCTGATAGTGCCGATGTCGGAAGGCTTGGCACGGTCGTGCCTCTGTTTGGCACGGTAGTGCCATATCTGGCAGTTTGCTGAAATGCATCATTTTAGCTCCATTTTGCTCCAAAAGCCTCCGTTTCACCACCGGGCCGAAGCCCAGACCTGTATTTTCACAAACAACTTGAATGAGTACCAAAATCAATGAAAATACAAAGAGTTTTCGCATAAACGGGGCGTATTTGACGTTTAAAAGATGTGTAAATTCTTATACATCAAACATCCCCACACTTGAACTTTGCTTGTCCTCAAGCAAACTGAAATCAACGAAACTCTCTAAATGGCAATAATCTCAACTAGCATTTCATAAGCACAAACAAATAACTTGGGTTGAAACAATCAAGGAGTGCTCAATATAAAGAAACAACCGAAAAGAGATATGTAAAATAAGTTTATGAGCAATGGTCCATCTTAAAAATCCCTACCAATTCACCAAGCATCCTCACAATGTTCACACACACTCGGCTTAATATAGGTGCACATACAATTCATGGAGTATGTTTAGAACACTCGATGCCAAGACGATAGCTATGCGATATCATAAGCTTGTGGAAGGATCAAATCTAATCACTCGGCAAAAATATAGCATAAATCATGAGCTCTTGTTTGGGTTGTAACTTGGCTTGGGTTAAGGGTGTGGAAGTGGATTTTTGAAAAGTGTTTAAAACGGTTGTAACCCGACGGTTTGACTAACTTAAAGCATAAGAAAAATAGAACTATACAACTACAAGATAACTAACCGAGAGCTAACCAACAATTATTTCTTTTCGCTCCCAAAATCGCTCTAACAAAGCCATTTGATAAGGCTTTTTCAACTATATTTCTTTGGTTAAGTGGCTAATGTTTTGGGGTTTTCAAGAAACGAACGGGAAAGGCTCAAATTGGTTTAACTAGGGGAATAATTTGGGTACGGAGGTGAATAAAAATGACTAAAATGAAAAGGTTTCCTAATGCCTCAATCACTTCTATGCTTGTATTCTCGCTTTGTGGCCTCAAAATGCATGCCTAACACAAGTTCTAAATCACAAAAGTTATCCGGCTCACTCAATCTTTGCCCGCAAAAACATGAGCAAAAATAATTCTAAAGCTATAAGGCTCAAAAATAACTCACGGAAACGGGCGTGTTGGGTAAATATGCAAGGCAAACAAGTAGGTCAATCGCTTGATTTCTCATGCTCAATTTTATACAAAAAAAAAAAAAAAAAACAAGTTACTTGACGGTTTTTTCCTTGCACGAGTGAACCCCCTTTTTGTGTTAACCCAATTTTATTTATCAAAAATTTTGGTGCTTATTTAGATACTTATGTTGATTTGATTTATATGCCACAAAAATTGTTAAAAGAGAGCTTTGCATTATTATTATTATTTTATTTTATTATTATTATATATATATTTTAGTTATTTTATTTTATTTTTATTTTTTTTGACAACAACAAAGCTCAAGCGATAGACCACCTCCCCACACTTGAATTGTACATTGCCCTCGATGTACAACAAAAAAAATTGAACAAGCAAAAGAATTGCGAATTCAATACAAATAAAGGAAGGCGGGAACACGAAAACTCCCCTGAAACATGAAGCTAGAAGCGGAACAAGATGAAGCAACTAGGAGCATCCACAACGAACTACCAACCCTTCCACCAAGCCAACACCTCATTTGAACCAACACTGCACATGTAGCAAACAAGATCAAACACATAAGAAGTTTACCCAACCCATTTTTTCCCTTGCCTTTCTTTATTAATTTAACCCACTAATAAAGCGATAAAAACTAACACCTACAACGGAGGGGTGTACGTACGACGGAAAATGGCACACCCCTCAAACACGAAATAGTAATAAAAAGTACGAGATGGGGGCGGAACTAAAACCTCCCACCGGTTCCCGAAGGACCGGCGTCGTCCCTGCGATCAAACCTGGATCTACGCGCAAAATGTGGCGGCGGCTGTGTGTATGGATGGTTGATTGAGTTCGCGATGTGCTGCTGCGAACCAAACAACCAATCCATGCTGCGTCTGGTCTACTCGTGCAATTCCTCCAAAAAGTTGCCCTGTCGGTGTTGCTCCGCGCGTATGAGACCCACATCTCGCCTCACTTCTTCTTGGTCCAATGCCAGCCCGTCCATGCGCCTCCCGAGATCCATCGATGATGGCTCGGAAGGACCGTAAGTGCCATAACCACCATGGTCATAACCTCCACCACCAAAGCCACTATACACGTTTTCCCAATTCGGGCTATCAAACCCGTGAACCACCTGTCCAATCTGCATGTGGGAGTCCGCTCCTCCAGCGCCCCCAACCTGCCCTTGAACCGGGATATCGTGCATGTGCACGTCATGATCGCCACCATCACCACCATCACCATCATCACCATCATCACCCTCCTCAACTACAGGTAGCGGGTCCCAAATTCTTCCCATTCGGTCAACAAGCTTTGGAATCCCGTTCACTTTCCTGGTCAGATGCATCGAGTTCAACTGTTGCAAATCGAGAAGGCCGTAGTCGCAAGCTTCGGTCAGGTGGTCTAACCGAACCCGATGGAATTTGGCAAGTCTAGTTGCAAAGGCTCCTCCACAAATCCGTGACGTGGGTGTCGAACCAACGCCTCGAAATATTGATTCTGCAACGCTGACCGCTAGGTTGTAGTTTGAACCAGAAATGATGCAGCATAGGTGAAAGAGGTCACGGGTGGTGATGTTCCCTGTGCTATCACCCCGACCTCCGATCACGTGAAAAATGGCACGCTCGATGACTCTATGAAGCGGGTCAAGTATCCATGTGGCCTTGGCTCTACGAGAATCCCAAATCCGACCCGGCACAGTGATCTCTTCCCAAAAAGCAGCCTTGTTTGTGTCTGGCTCCCAATCTTGCAGGCTCCCATGAAACAGTTCCGAGTCTATCTCATCGTCTTCGTACAACCCCAACACCGTCCCGAATCGACTCATTGATTGGTGATGCCATTTCCTCCCCTACCGGTATTTAACACCAACATTTTTGTCGTAGATATCCGGGCATGGGAAAGTGAATCGTAAGGATGCGAAAAACTCGATAACCAGCTCCACATACTGAGGTTCCGCGATCTCAAAAAGGCGGTACCAAGGGGGAGTCATCAGATCATTGAATCTCTCGGACTGACCGAGCAGATCCAAGTCAACCATCTGCAGCCTCCTCATGGGCTCAATAAGGTGTCGTCGAGCCCACAATCTCCCCACTTTCGGGATACAATACCCTTCCCTGGCATTGTTGTGGAACTGCAAGTACGGGTGATCCATCTGCAAGATTGAGACAAGATTAATCAGCCGCCAAAACAAACAGGCAAAAATTTCGGGTCTGGGCAATATGGCACGGTCGTGCCACCATATGGCACTACCGTGCGAGACCTGCAAAACAGTGAGTTTATGAAGTTTTTCTGGGAATTTTATGAAGTCTGGGTTTTTATTCCCCAGGAGCACGACCGTGCCATCCCATGGCACTATCGTGCTCGGCCGTAAACGGCTCGGATTTGAACCAATTTTTGGGTGAAGCACTGTCGTGCCACCATATGGCACCCTCGTGCCTGACCGATAACCGGCGACTGATCTCAGCGACTTTCCGAGAAGCACGGTCGTGCCGTCATATGGCACCCTCGTGCGGCTTGAAGATCTGGGCAATTTGTGAAGATCCGACATGGTTTTATGAAGAGCACGATCGTGCAATCGAATGGCACCCTCGTGCCACGTTAAATTTCTGGGAAATTTATGAAGATTTTATGAGTTTTTGAATATCACGAGAGTGCTCCCGCGAAGCACGACCGTGCGTGACGGAACCCAGATCGGAAAATCGCTCAGAACAGCCCCAAAACCCCGATTTTTTCAACTTTTTGTTTAGGGGTTTTGTAAATCGGTCCATTGTGGTTCAAATCAACACTAAAAACACTAAAAACGGGCTTGAATCGGGTGATTTAGACCAATCCCTAAAAACCTAAAGAAACTAACTATGAAGAACATATCAACAAAACACATGAATCTAACTAGAAAAAAGGATGAATCCGTACCTGTAATGATGTTGGGATGAAAGAATTTCTTGGAGGAAGCTAGGAGATGCAGAGGATTCGTGAGTGCTTTGAAGTGGGTTCAAGCGAGGAAGATGAAGTTATGAAGAATTGGTGGTGGTTGGTTGGTTTTATTCAAAATGTTCTATTATTGGCCTGCAAAAGGGGCTGACACTTTATGGTAGTGCCAGAATTTTGATGGTGGTGCTAATTTTCGGATTTTTAATTAATCATTATTATTACTATTATTGTTTTTTATTTTTTATTTATTTTTATTTATTTTTATTATTTTTTATTTTATTTTATTTTTTTTGACGGTGTAGAAAATGGACATCTGTATAGACAAACTCCTTGAACCCGGGTCACTCACGAAGCATCTCCTACCAAGAAACAGAACCGAACTAACATACCTGAGAGCCGGCAACAAGCTCTAATATCCCTCGTGACCAGAACGAACCGCAACCTGAAAATAAATAGACAACCACACACAAAAATAATAATAAAAATACTAAACACACAAACATGCTAAGTTTATTTACGAGTCTTCAGCTAGACTCACCACCCCGAATTCATTTGTTCTTGGGGTGGAGGGTAACAATCTCCTCACTCGGGTCAACGGGCCCTCCAACATAAGCCTTTAGCCTATGCCCGTTGACTTTGAACAACCGGCCATCCTCATGGCCTATCTCCACGGTCCCGTTAGGAAACACTGATCGTACAGTGTAGGGACCCGACCACCGAGATTTGAGCTTACCAGGAAACAACTTGAGACGTGAATTGTACAATAACACACGATCACCCACTCGGAATTCTTTCTTGTCCTTCAAGCGGGCATCATGGAGCGTCTTAGTACGTTCCTTGTACAGCTTGGAGCTTTCATACGCATCGTGCCTAAGCTCCTCAATCTCGTGGCATCATTGAGTGTAACGCCTCGTATTTCCGTATTTCTAAATTTTTATTTTATGATCAAGTCTCATATATTCTCTCTTTCGTATCTTTAGATGTCATTTTTTAAAAATCTCTCTTAGATTTCGAGGACGAAATCTCCTAAAGTAGGGGAGACTGTAACATCCGTCAAAACGGGTTTTCAAGGAATCCGACCCGTTTTGAAATTTGAATTCTAAACTTTGAAACCTCGGAATTTTTGGCGAAATAAATACCTGATGAAAGATTTTTATTCTTTAATCTAATTAAATTATCGTTATAATTATTCATTTATTTATTTGATTAATTTAATTAATCTATATCATATTATAAAATTTTCCTAAACTAACCTAGTTAGTTTGATAAGTTATAATGAGAGTTTAAGCGAAACAAATAACCGTTGAATGAATATTATTCGTTAATTAATTTAGTCATTTATTTATTTTTGTTTAATTAATTAATATTGTATTATATCAACATTATCTCTATAACATTTACCAATTGCGGTGAATAGTAGTTCACCTGCTTGATAACTTGCGCCCAAAGAAAATTACGAAAGTGCCCTGAACCACCATCAACAGCCACCACAACCTCCTTTGTTCTGCAGCCAAGGTGACGCGTCATTAACGATTATCACCATCACCAAAGACGCCATGACTTCAGCCGTTAACATCGAGTGTCGGAGAATGCAATGTTAACACTTAAACAATCTATATAGATTGTGGAGTTGTATTTTAGCGATACCGATCTACACCGAAATAACACATGCAAGTTTAGATTCGCTCACCGGAAGTTGGCCGGAACCCTGATTTGTCAGAGATGGTATCATGGTGGTTGTCTGAAAGGGTAGTCATGATTGTCACCGGATACCGGCTGCGATGTTGATGGTCAAAGAACTCCGAGTCTCCGACAGTGATGGACCGATAACTTGATGGCGGTGGCTAAGGGCAAAACAAACTCGAATATCAAAGGGGATGATTGGATGAACAAAATGTTCTGGTGGTTAAAGATAAATGATGAAGGTGTTTGGTAGTGACGTGAAAGGATGGTTTATCAGAATTCAATTCAGAAAAGTGAAAGCTTTGTGTGAAAAAGAAAAAGAATAGGCTTTCTTTTTGTTTTATTGAAAGCTTTGTATAAACAAATTGAAAGCTTTG
This sequence comes from Helianthus annuus, assembly GCF_002127325.2. Classification (NCBI taxonomy): domain Eukaryota; kingdom Viridiplantae; phylum Streptophyta; class Magnoliopsida; order Asterales; family Asteraceae; genus Helianthus; species Helianthus annuus. Next base: position 20,880,906 of record NC_035439.2, read on the forward strand.
TATAAACAAAAATGAAATCAATTTTCAATTTAAAATCTACCTGGGTTTATTATTTGATGACCGAAGTTTAAGTAGCCATAATTATTAAGAAGGGTGAAGCAGTTGTAGTGGAAAATTTCATGCGCAACCCAGTGGCGGCCATTATGACGGTTTTGAAGAAGATATGACGTCGGTGAGGTGGTTCAAAGCATAGCCAGTGATAATAGTGCTTGAACCTAATGATTTTTTAGATAGTGGCGGTAAGTGGTGGTTCGTAGGCAGGTGAAGATAGGGGTGTGTTATATTGTGGTGACGTCGACGGGGTGGTGGTGACATCATCGTTGAGTCGGTAGAGCGCCGGAGGACTCACCGGGCAAATGAGATGATGTGAGCTTGTTTTAAATAAAAAAAAACTTGGTCAAGTTGGTGGAGCTTTATCATGAGAACAATACACATCCCAAATTTAAATCTTATGTACCTACAAAATCTACCAACTATAACCACTCATCAAAAAGATGACACAATTGACATCCTAACATTGTTCACGTTGTTTTTAATTTGATTATTATTTTTTTTTAAACAAAAGGTGCCACCACAAACAGTTGACTAAGGCAACCATTTTCCTTTCTTTTTACTTGTTCTCGCTAATTTTTCGGGAATTAAAACTATAACCGCCTTTCCATTTCGGTTACTCACTGATTTATAGTGAATTAGTGATTGGCAATTAATGCCGCGTTTCCGTTACATTCAATCAATCAAACCATTACGAGACTTCGAACACTATGAAAGTCTTGGTCATTCACAAGCCTTCGCTACTCCCATTACACCCTCACCACCACAACTCGACACCTTTCTCTATCTCCCTCACTCCCGCTCGTATATTGGACTCGCCGGAGACAAGAGGACACCGCAACCGGAGTCTTCGACGAGTACGTTGTGAACGGAACGCCGCCCGGATCAGTCGCGGAACTAGAAGAAATATTCAGGGGTATCCCAAATTTTTTTACGATACATTTACACAACAATCTAATACACTATTGGGTTATTATTTGGTTATTTGGGCTAATTACTATTGGGCTATCATTTGTTTTTTTTTTTTTGGCTAATATAATCAGTATTATTTGGGCTTGATTTCAGTTTGTAAATTTTTTTTTCAGGGGTGTCCTAGTACTTGTTGAGAGGTGTCCTTAGTATAAAAATCGAAAAAAAAAAATTTTACACTACCGGAAAAAAGTTGAGCCGTAGCCCGTGCTACGCCCCAACCTACATTAGGTCCGCCCCTAGCCCGGATCACGTGGAACTCACCAGAGCATCCCGAAGTCGCCGGAGATACGAAAACACGTCGGAGACCGGGAACGCACGCGGACGGATCCACGTCTTCACCGTTCGGTATATTTTTTCTTATTTCATTTTCGCTATCTGTTGTTAAACATCCTTTCTCGAATCCGAATCAAACGAAAATATTTAAACAGTTGTCGGGTTGGGTGTATTTCATGAAGCCGCCGCCAGAGAGTAATCGGAGTTTACGGCGGAACTCGACACGCTCATTTCGGATAATTCTCTTAACTAATCCCCGTTATTATACCATAAATTTTGATACCATAAACCTTCAAGTATAATGCAAATATGGAACCTGCATAACAATTGAGGGGTTAGTTTCTTTTTTTTTTTTTAAGGAAGATGACTTCCTGTAATTATTTAAAAGAATTGATAATCTTAAACCCACACAAAACAAGGTGCAGACCAGTGGATTGGAACCCTGCAAGGGGTACTGATGGTCGTGGGTTCGAGCCCAGCCATCCCCATTCTTTTTATAACTTAAACTTTTCATTGAAATTGTTTATATTATAACAGTATGTGATTTCGTTAAAACTAAAATAACGGATAATCTATTTTTTTTTTTGTTTTATTCTCTTATCTTTCTTTAACATCAAAAGAATAATTTATAATTTTGGTTAATTAATGATGTAATTAAAACAATAAACATTAGAAATCGTATTTAACCTACAAATGTGAACGAGTTCGTTATGCGTTATTTCAAAATCTAGGATTGCTTTGCTCGCTCTTTTGGATTAATTTCACATCCTTACTCGTGCGATAATTCAAGAGGTCCTCAAACGCAATCAAAGTGAGTATACTCGAATTCCCCTTTTTATGTTTACCACTTTTTGGGGTGTAACATGTTTAACTATTAAACTACACTTAAACTTATTCTTTATGCAATGCACAAAACAATACTTATACATGAATACTATTTTATGATACTTGATGCTTACGTGGACCATACTTATGTGATATGTTTTAGTCATTAGCTTTCACGAGCCTCCATTTGACATGTATAGCGCTATAGGAGTAACGCACCGCCCCCCTTAAACTTGTGGTCATGTCGAATTAACTAAACTTTCTTGCGTAAACAGAGGATTGGCTAGAAATATTGCATGCCATGTTAGGTGGATCTTGTATAAACTAAGTTGCCATGTGGATTCGTTTTAAACTTTTATACTTATACTTATTCATAAACTTGTATACTCGCCTTTGCTTTTGCATTGAATTGTATTTTAAAACATGTTGCAGGTTTAGCGATGATGACGTGGATGCATTGAATCTAATAGGATGCCTAGATACACACTTTAAATTTATCATGAGGTCTTTTCTTGTAGATGGTACAGTCATAGGTTTTTCCCGATTCATTCGTATTATTATTGTATTGTAATTCATTATTTATGATGTCATATTTATTTCAAATTCTTGTAATTGATTCTTAGAAATGAAATGAAATCTACTATTTAAATAATTGTCACAATTATTAGTGTTATGATGTCTCGAGCAATCTATTTCGTCTCACTCCGATGTTTCCGCCATCGGTTGGGGTGTGACATTGAGTTTGCGGTAGTCAATGCAAACTCTCCATCCGGTGACAGTACGAGTAGGAATCAACTCGTTTTTCTCATTGGTCACCACTGTCATGCCGCCTTTCTTCGGGACTACCTGTACAGGGCTAACCCATAGTGAATTAGAAATCGGGTATATCAAACCTGCATCAAGTAGTTTGATAACCTCTTTCTTCACAACCTCCTGCATGTTGGGGTTCAAACGCCTCTGATGCTGTACTACAGGTTTAAAGTCCTCCTCCATCAAGATCTTATGGGTACAAAAGGATGGATTGATCCCTTTTATATCCATAATCTTCCAAGCAATCGCCTTCTTGTGCTGCTTCAAGACTTCAAGCAATCGATCCTTCTCTTCCTTCGACAATTTGGCAGAAATGATAACGGGCAGATGAGTCTCACCCTCCAAGAAAGCATACTCCAAATGATCTGGGAGCTCCTTAAGCTTAACCGAAGGTGGATCCTCAATAGAAGGGCGCGCTTTAGGCTCAGTAACGCGATCCACAACCTCAAAAACCTCGGGACACGGGGGAGACGCGTGACCTATCAGACAGGTCACCTCCTCAACTAATCGGTTCACACTGGGCGAACCAAAAGTCTCCCCTCCTAGCAGCTGTGTGTCCACAACTTCCTCCTCGAATGTAGCATGAAGATGATCACTCACATATGTATCAATAGTCTCAATGAAGTAGAGTGTATCATCTTGACTTTGTGAGTGTTGCATGGATTTCCCAATGTCAAAGGTAACCTCCTCATCGTCAACCCTAAGAGTAAGTCTACCGGTGCAGACATCAATCAAGGCTCTCGCAGTGGCTAGGAATGGGCGACCTAAGATAAGTGGAACATTTTTGTCCTCATCCATGTCTAGAATCACGGAATCGACAAGAAAGACAAACTTGTCGATTTTCACCAGCATATTCTCAACTATGCCTCGAGGGTACTTCACTGAACGGTCGGCTAGCTGAATGCTCATACGAGTCGGCTTGGGCTCTCCCAAGTCTAGCTTAGCAAAAACCGCATATGGCATGAGGTTTATGCTAGTTCCAAGATCAGCCAATGCATTGCTGACCGACAAACTACCGATCAAACACGGGATAGTGAAACTCCCAGGATCATTCATCTTCTTCGGTAGTTTGTTCTGAAGAACCGCTGAACACTCCTCATTCAAGGTCACCTGCGAAAGCTCCTCAAGTTTCTTTTTGTTGGATAGGATATCCTTCAGAAACTTGGCATACTTGGGCATTTGAGCAGGTCCTCGACAAATGGTAAATTTATATGAACTTGCTTAAAAAGCTCGAGGAATTTACCATAGTGTTCTTCCATTTTCTGCTTCTTCAACCTCCCCAGATATGGAATGGGAGGAACATATTCTCTCACTGGCTCCTTGGGTCGTGCGGTACTTGCTGGGACTCGCCTCTGTTGCACCTCACCCGGAGACTCAGCCTCAATCTCCTCATCAACCTCATCGTCATCGACTAGCTTTGCTGGAACAGCCGGAGGGATGGGCTGAGCGGTCTTGCCGCTTCTCAATGTGATGGCCTTTGCAGTAGCATTTGGATTTGGCTCTGCCTTGCTTGGAAGGCCCCCCTGTTGTCTCTCAGACAACATCTTGGCAATCTGGCCAACTTGGTTCTCAATGGCCTGCATGGAAGCCTTTTGGCTTCTCAACTCACTCTCGTGCCTCGTGAAACGACCGTCATACTCCTTAAAACGCTTCTCATTCTCAGCCTTTTGAGTGTTTTGACCTGCTAAGATTTGACTAAGCATATCATGCACACTAGGATCACTAGAGGGAGGCGTCTGCTGAGGTCGAGGTGGACCATATATGCTCCATGAACTGGAGCTGTGGGACGTGGAGCAAATCCGGGTGATGCTGGTTAGAAGCATCGGGCTTCCAACTAAAGTTTGGATGATTCTTCCACCCCGGATTATAAGTATTGCTGTAGGGATTGTTTTGAGGACGGTATTGGTTTCCCATGAAATCAACATGCTCGTGTGACATCTCTCCCGTCGGAAAATCACCTACCTGATATGCTCCCCCACTCGAAGAACCTCTCGAGTGCATTTCCATCACTCGATCAAATTTCAAAGATAAGGCATCCATACGTGCTGTCATGGCTGTGTAGTCGTCCACATGATGAACTCCTGCCGAGAACTCTTTCCCCTCGGGGGCTGTTGCGTCCGGTTTTTCGCGGCACACTTTTCAAGAATCTCAAATGCCCCGGTGGCATTTTTCGTGCCGATATCACCACCCGAGTAGGTATCAACCATCATCTGTCCCTGACTGTCCAAACCATGGTAGAAGATCTGACACTGTTGCCACTTGGGCAACCCGTGATGTGGGACCTTTCTCATAAGCTTTTTAAACCGCTCCCATGCCTCGTAAAAGGACTCGTCCTCGTCCTGACGAAAGTTCAGAATCTTGGTTCTCAACTAAACAGTTTTCTCTGGAGGGAAATATTTCTGAAGGAACTTCTCAGCTAATTGATTCCATGTAGTGATACATCCAGCTGGAAGTGAAAGAAGCCACTCCTTGGCCCCATCCCGTAAGGAAAACGGAAAGAGCCGAAGGCGGATAGCATCCGGTGATGCATCACGAATCCTAAATGTGGCACAAACCTCTAGAAACCCCGCGATGTGAACAATAGGATCCTCGTGATCCTTGCCATAAAACTGCACCGCATTCTGCAACATCGATATGGTGCCAGCCTTGATCTCGAAATTATTATTGTCGATTGTCGGTGCATTGATGCTCGCAGGCAAACCATCGAGTGATAGTTTTCCAATTTCATTCAAGATCCTATTCTCTTCCGCGTCCGCCATGTCAACTTGAACCTCGTAGAATGTGTCGTCTCCTCCCGCGTCTACCTCAATCGCCTCGGCTACCACGCGAAACCGCTCCCGCAGTCTCCGGCGAAGATCACGCTCCGGCTCCGATGAAGGCTCTACGATATCAGCAGCGGGGGTTGAGGACATGCACGGCCTGTAGGGAATAAGGAGGAGCACAATGCACTATATATACAAAAACAAAAACAACTAGCAAATAATCATTTTTTTTTTCAAATAATCAAGCAAAGGAAAATAAAACAAGTAGACAAAAACTTTATACAATTTTCACAAGTGGCTAAATAAGTAACTCGAATCGTTTTCAAGAAGACCGCATCCCCGGCAACAACGCCAAAAACTTGATGTGCGTGAATTAAATATATTTTTAATTGAGTTTTTCTTCACACAAATTTAGTTTTAAAAATGGTTTTTCACCTAAAAACTAACTACACACACAAAAGGGCAAGTGTACCCGTCGGGTGGTAATATAGCTAATCGGTAAGAACCGGATATCAATCCGTGGATGCGGTGTCTCGATACTAAACTTTTGCTACTTTAAAGCCTTTTCAAATGATTGGGTTGATTTTTTTTTCTAAACTAGCATGAAAATAAATAAACTACTAAAAATTCTAACAAAGAACAATATCTAAGAAAGGGTTGCCTAAACTAAGTTTCCACTAACAAACATATGACAACAAGATGGAAGATTTTGTGATCATGCAAGCTCTAAATTTGACTAAGTCCCCAATCAAGGCTTCCTAGTCTATAATTTTTAGGAAAACTAAAAATGAATTAACATTCTAATCACCTAAAAATTATTCTTTTAAACTCACTTGCTAAGTTGATGTTAATCTTTAATCATGAGTTATTTGTTTGTCAAAACTCCCAACTCTACAAATTAGGGAAAACTAATATGAGAAACACACTAATCACCCTAACTTGGTTTCATGTAGTTGGCACTATCATCATGTTCTTGATATGAACCACAAGCATGGTCATGCTAGCTAACAATTTTGGCCTAAATCATCAAACTAACATGAACACAAACTATAGAATCCATATAAACATACTTTTGATCTTTCCAAATCTAGATGCAAGAATTCATACACATGCTCAAATCATCATTCAATCACATTAGCAATCACCATTCCTAGTTTTATGCTATGAATCATACTAACAAGTTAACAAGATTCAATAATCATAATCTCTACATGGGCTTTCCAACACAACATGTAAATACTTATGAGCAAACATTCAAGAACAAGAACTTTAAGCATGCACAAGAACTCCAAGAACAAGATTAAATGTCAACATGAAGATTAACAAGAACAATCATCACATCTACTTCCATGTTATCACATATTCATTAGCTTCAACAAAGTTTAGACAACTCAAATGTTTAGCCCATAAGGCTCATGGCTACCAAATCAAGCACAAAGAAACATAAATTGTTCATAATGTAGTAAGCTAACCAAGTTAAAGACAAGACTAAGATGGTGTTTGAGTAGATCTTCAAGTGATTTAGTCCTCTTCAAGGCTTCCTCTTGGCTCCAACAAGCTTCCAAGACCAGATTCTTGAGAGAAAAAGTCACCAAAATGCTCCAACTCCCTTGCAAATGAGCTAGGAACTCGTATTTAAACTGCTGGGCGTTTGGCACTACCATGCCACCTTTTGACACGGTCGTGCTTGGCAAGTGTCAGAATCACTTTTCGTCAGTAGGGATACAGTCCTGCAAAGCCGGAATATTGAAAGATAATTAAGTTATTAATGCAAAAGTGGCATGTCCCTGTTTTAGAGGCAACGCTGCCCTCAGCCATATTGGTCTGAGTCAACAAGGATAAAGTCCTGTAAGGCCGGTTAAAAGTTTTAACAATAGTTATTTATAAGGGATTTAAGCCATTCTTACTTCCCCCGATTTGATGCTATCTGCCTCAAAGGAAGTCCTAATAAGCTTGAACCAAGTCCTCGCATGATCTATACACTGAACGAGACAAGAAATTTACCCAAACCACCCTTCTAACCCACTTCCAGACACTTAATGCGCTTTATATAGACCGTAAAGTTCACTATCAATATAAAAAACTAGTTATTAAAGTCATTAATACATATCTAATTAAAAAGTTACTAAAGCTTAGAAATCAAAAGTAATACATAAATGTTTTTCTTCACCAAGTGATGTAAGAGATTTGTAACAACCCGACTTTTCGGATTGTTACCCGTTTGCTTTTGCCTCAATTCTTTTTAACTGTTTTGTATTCCGAGATTCGATATAAATAAAGGGTTACGTTATACTAAATACATTTTCATCACACCGCACCGCTACATGTTTAAACGCTTATTATTCGCAACGCTAGCGCAACACGAATTACAGAAAATTATGCTATTTAAATTACCGAGTGTGTTTGTTTGTTCGGTAACCACTCTCACCTTCGCATTCGCTTATCACGACTAACACACTAAAACACAAACGCTGTTATTAGTAGTAGTAAAGTTATGTTGTGTGTTCTTATATGCTTTACTTGTGTGTGCTTATTATGTGTATTGCTTACTCGCAAACGCTATCGCAACGCAAACTCAACGCTACTCGCATAACTCTATTTATCACTCTAAAACACCACGTGACCCGAAACTCAGTACTACGCTAAAATACCTAAAGTACCAATAATATCTAACGCAACAAAACACATCAAATGATCATCTTACACGCGAAACGAGGAAAAGGTTGCACTAAATAACACCTTCGAACGAAGCCAGCTGGCCTCGTACGAAGGCACTGCCTTCGTACGAAGGCAGTTGCTTCGAACAAAGGCTCCCTGTTCGAACCCAGCTACTCTATAAATACTCCCTCACCCCTCATTCTTTGTCACTTGCTTATTTCACATCGAAACTCTGTCGAATTGTTGTCCAACCATTTTCAAGTAATATTTAACAGTTTTATTCAAATACACAACGTTTTCCACTTCGATTTCCACAAGAATCACTTCATTTTCATCTAAACTCTTATGTTTCACTTAAAACTTCATCTTTTTTTTTTCACTTAAACTTTTTTCTTCATAAATTCCTGTTTGTACAAAAACTCTTCATCTTTTTCATCAAATCTTTTTCTTTCACAACGGATTTACACTTAACCGAGTGTATTGGGACTAGCCACGACTTCCCACGTTAGAAATCAGTTGATTTCACACTCACCAAGTGTTGGATCTAAGTTGAAATTCTTAAAAACTCGTTTATACTTGATTTTCACCCCAAACGGACCTAAAACGACATGTATTTCGTTCACTGAATAGTGGAACGAGGTAATGTCGAAACCAGCTTGAATAGGACTAGGAAACACATCCAATTCAGGCGAAAACACAGCACCGAATGCCAAGAATAGCCACGTTTGTGAACTGGACTGTTCTGTGCGAAGCCAGCTTCGTACGAAGGCGCTGCCTTCGTACGAAGGCACATGGCCTCGTACGAAGGCGCTTCCTTCGTACGAAGGCACATGGCCTTGTATGCCTTCGTACGAAGGCACATGGCCTCGTACGAAGGTGCTTCCTTCGTACGAAGGCACATGGCCTCGTACGAAGGCGCTGGTTTTACACCTAACAGCCCGATTCCCACTCGTGACATAATCAAAGACCTCTCCGGCTTTAAGTTTAATCAGTAACTTAAGGTTGGAGGGATGAACACTCGATTTTCGGAAGACAGACGCGAAGACACTCGATTTTGGACAACAGAAGCCCCACGTGTGCGAAGGCCCACCTTCGTACGAAGGCACCAGCCTCGTACGAAGCTTCTGTTTCCCACCGACACTTCGATTTTCGACCGTTTCAGCACTTTGGAGGACTTACGCTTCTGTTCCTGTACGCAGGCTGATCCGGCGCTCCCTTCAATCCATTGAAGATCATGTTTCTTGATTAGTACACACTCTGTGAGTATACTCGAACCCATTTTCGTTTAACGCACTATTGGGTGTTACATACGTTCTCTATCAAAACACAACACACAACGCAATCACATTATAAATGCTAACCACTCCCGCATGCTATACGTGATTTGTTGAATGCTTGTTACTAAGCTTACACAATGTTATGCAGACCGCCTTTAGCAACGATAGTACTATAGTTTGGACTCAACACCTGTTGTGACAGGGGTTGCTAAGGATCACATTACTTTACTTCACGTGTTTGCTTCAGTGAACATGTGTCGCACATACTCTACATCGCAGTCACGTGGTTAGGTTGTATCATTGTTGATAGTTACATGCTGGTTATGCGTAAACGCTTTTATACTATATCTATGCAAACTTGTGTACTCACCTTTACTTTATGTATTGCCTTTTGTTTTAACGTATGTGACAGGTTGATGGCCTGTTTGCTGCAATGGATTAGGAAGCCTAGAAACTCGCAAATAAAATCTAGGTTGTAGGATTGGTTTTGTTTAAGAGATTTGAACTCCGTGATGACTGTTTGTGAAATATTTGTTTATTGGTATGGGACAATAAACCTTTTAAATATTGTCATTTAATAGTTGTTATGGATTCTCTTGAGCAATGTGGTTTGCCTAGTGCCACGCCCCGATGTTTCCGCCATCGGTTAGGGTGTGATAGATTGGTATCAAAGGCATAACTATAGGGAATTAGGTTGAGTAGTGTAGAATTGACCTAATCTATAGTCTAAGTACCAACAGACCCTTTGTACGAACCCATTTGGGGCTTTGTACGAACCTACATGTTGATCATACTCTCGTTCGAACCTGGCTATGCTACCTTCGAGCGAACTCAAGACACTGCACCTTCGTACGAACCCACACATACAGCTTCGTACGAAGGAGCCTTTCCTAAGGCAAAATTGTACTTTGCCTTTCCTAAGGCTAACACAATAACACACGTTTTAAAAACGCTCACATAACACAAACGAGTGATTCTGTCGAGATTAGGTGTGAAAACCAAAAACTCTCGATAAGCTCACTCACACCGCGTATTTTACTCTCAGCACGAGAATCTCCGTTGAGTTAGGAGTGATATCCACATCTCAACGGGAATCTCCATCTCTACCTCGTGGTTGTCTAACCATACTCAAGAACGAAGTTGTTAAGTTAGGGGTGAAACCCGCATCTTAATGACATGTTCCATTCCCTACTTCGATTTTACAAATCTCACCAAAGTCTCGACTTTTCCGACGACACGAGTCACGTAGTAACTGGAAGGATGAGTGTCGTTCACCATATTTCGGTGAGAGCACAGTCTATTAGGCCAAAGTGTGTACTCGAACTCGTTGCGGATAATTGAACCACGGCGGGTAGTCGCTGTCTAACACCTAGGACACTCTATTTCATTTTCAAGCTGCTATTGCCGATTTTTACGCGTCATTGATTTTATTTTGTGCTTTAGATTGCGAGAGTTAAACTCTACGAAGATGGTTTCGATTTAACGCTTCCCGCTTCGCAAAACGCGCACAACTCGTACAACCCCCTCAATCTAAAACGCTAACTAATCTCGAGAATGTTTATTTGCTCTCGCTTACATCACACCTAGGCGCGAGTAAGAGTTCCATACGCTACAATACGCTACATCGCGCATAACTCGATCGCGCTACGCGCCTTGAAATATAGGCATGGCCCCTAGCTCTTGTCCTTCTTTGGCTTCATTTAATGCTCTTGTCAGTCCAGATGCTCACGCAACCCCGTGTGTCAACGGCACGGCCCCATGGCCCTTGTATTTGCTGTATGATGCCAGACTTGCAAATCTGAGAGTTGACCACGGCCCATGTCTATGAGACACGGCTCCGTGTCCCTTGTCTGCTTTTTTTTTTTGTCTTTTTTCTACAGGGAATATTGAGTGGGGCACGACCCTATGCCCTGTAGGCACGACCCGTGCTTGGCTTCTGTTTTGTTGTTTTTGGTCTTGGAGTAAAGCTCGAAGGGTCGGTATAGTGTATCAACTTCCCTTCTTCTGTATTTATTCTGGCTTTTGTTGTTAATTTGTTCCTTTTGTACATTTAAGCTCTTTTAATCCTTAAAATCAAAAGTATACAAAGAAACATACTTTTTCCAACATTAGTACTAAAAAGGGTTGTTTTTATACCTTATTTGATATAATTTATATGTTGCATTTGGTGCATATCAAACACCATGGACACTAATAAGTGATCAAGAGATACATTTATGCAATGTGCAATTAGAAAAGGCGCTTAAGTGTTATAGAGTTACCCATAGGCTTGCTACCCCCATATCACCCCAATCAAGTGGACAAGTGGAAGTTTCAAATCAAGGAATAAAGAGAATCCTTGAGAGGGCGGTAGGGAATAATCGAAAGGAGTGGTCAGAGAAACCGGATGATGCTTATGGGTGTTTAGAATCACGTATAAGACTCCTACAGGCACTACACCATTTCAGTTGGTGTACGGGAAGGCATACCATTTGCTGGTTAAACTCGAACATAAGGCTTACTGGGCTCAGAAGCAGGTCAACTTTGACCTAGCCCAAGCTAAGAACACCGGTTGCATCAGATTAATGAGTTAAAAGAACCCCGAAATCAAGCGTACGCCAATTCGCTTATCTATATAGAACCTACGAAGAAGATTCATGACCGTCGTCATTTGACAGGTTATAAAAACTCAAGTGTGGGGATCATGTACTTCTTTACAACTCGAGGTTACGCTTGTTTCCTGGTAAACTAAAGTCGAGATGGACTGAACCTTACATTGTTAATGAAACATATCCATACGGAGCGGTCGATCTAATAACTGAAGATGGAGAAACGTTCAAAGTGAATGGTCGTTATCTGAAATGCTATATTGAAGGACCTATCAATTTGAATAAGGATGAAGAATTTAACCTCCATCCAATACCTAACGATTGAAATTTTAGGTTTACGTCTGGCTGAAGACGCGTAAACCTAGTACTTTCAGGAGGCAACCCGAGGGTCCTAAAATCATCTCATTTTAAGAATTCATGATTTAGTCATCAAAATCTGGAAGCTATTGTCTTTTCAGGGCTTACGGCCCGTAAGCATGGCCTTACAATCGTAACCTGTTAAGTGGGCTCCACCTAAAAAATTGAACTAGTTCACGACCCATTTGCAAAACCCTAGCTTATGGCCCATAAATACTAAAACCGCCTTAAGATTGCCAAAATCTTGAAATTGAAAGTCTGAAAACCTAGTTTTCTCATTCTACACACATGTGATTGAGAGAATTCAGACATTTAGCAAAATAATGGCGAGTATTGAAGAACTGAAGGTATACTCTTGTTCTATTCATGCTTTATATATTCTTTTCTCTTGTTAATTGTGATCTATCAGTTTTGAACACGTTTTACTTCGTAAATACACTATTTAGTTGAAACTGAAAATTTTTAATTGGAAAATCATGATCAGATCACATATGACCCGTAACCATCAACCAATCTATGGTTCGTAAGCCATTCAACTGGCTGGTAATTGACCTAAGTCTATTCTCTAAAAGTTTTGTCATGGAAAACTGACTATTACATACAACCTGTGACCATTTACTAGTCTACGCCCCGTAAGCAATTTTTTACCAGAACCTTCTGTTTTGTTTTATGATTATAGTAGAATGCTCAGGGACTCTATGAGGTACCACGGAAACGTGGTAGAGGAAGGCCGAGGAAAAACTTTGTTGTATTGTACCCTGCTAATCTAAAGGTCCAAGTGTATAGCAATGATCTCGCTAATTTAAGGACTGGACTGAGGAACTTGCAAAGACAAATGGGTGACTGTCACATGCATGTGATAAGGATAATATTAGATGTGGAGAGAAGTCTCAAATATTTGAAGACTAACATTCTGGAAATGTTGTTTGGCATACCACCACCAGAGCCTATCAAGACACCAAAGCTTAAGGCTCGTAAGCGACTTTTGTGCCAATGGGGTATGGATATTCGCCATATAAGCATCACCCTCCTACACCACCACCATTTTTGCCCCTGAAGCCTGTTACTCCACCTCATGTGAGCTTTTCTAAGCCTTTTCAGAATGTGTCTATTTATATGAAGTCCACTTCAATCTGTGAAGCTAGAGAGCCGTCTAAGAAGCCAGAGTTGCCTGATAACCCCCTAATGCGTATCGGAACTTTTAGAAAGATGAGGGAGGTCATAGATGTGGATGCTATTCCAAAGAAAAGGGAAGAAGAGGAGGAAGACAAAGATGAAGATCCAGAGTATGTTCCATGTTCTGATCAAGAGGAGGAACATTAAAGAGAGGGCTATAACTACACTGAGTGATATGATGATTTGAGTTCATATATGTTTTATTTTGCTGACGTGAACCATAATTTTGTTTTGTTTGGTTTTTCATTTGATGTTTGTTTTGGTGTGTTTCATTTGTATGTTTTATTTGAATTGTTGAATACTTTGAATAAATTGATTTTTCTATAATCCTAATTTCGCCAATCTTGTTTTCACACAAATATATCTCTGAAGGTTTTTTAAGTAGATTTGGGTTAGTTGAGAAATCCAAGAAGCGGTTTGTGCGAGACGAGGCGGAAATTTCAAAATATCGTTTCTCATTTCAAAATGTCGCCAATCTTGTTTCACAAAGATATTTTTTCATTATTCATTTTTTATTAATCACATGCGTTCATTAACTTTTCAAAACATTAACTCCTCATCTATGTTTTCTTTTCAACATTATGATATAAGTATTATTGGAAATGGATAACGTGCCGCTTTCATACCAAATTAAACCGAAACCGACGATGAATGGTAATTTATTATTTGAAGCATTTATGTTTCATTTTTACAACTCTGTACTTGTATTCACTTTTATTGTTTTTTGCTTTCGATAAGCTGACACCATATTGCTACCGTACCGTACCTAACAAAATCGGTACCTGTATTCATTTTGATGGTTTCTGGTTTCGATAATCTTTCATTTATAGAACTTGCTACGACGATAAATGAATATCTATACGAGTATATCTATACGAGTTGTGTGATGATTTGAACCAATCAATACCATTCAAACAATATAAATGTAAACACATGTTGGTTTTTATACCGAGTGCAATCGTCCCGGTACTGTAACGAATCAAATTGATGTCAATCCAATGCTCACGGTAGTGTACCGCCACAACGCGCGGTCAAGTAACCTAGTTTTATCTTATTTGTTAAGTAAGTATTTGATATTTTATACTCTCGAAAGATCATCATCATCATACTCAGTAAATCTCACCAATAGCAAAGCTAAGGTAGGGTCTGAGAAGGGTAAGATGTAGGCAGCCTTAACTCTACTTCGTAGGAATAGAGGCTGTTTCAAGTGAGACCTTCGGTCGATAGTAGTTTTGCATCAAGCCTTAGACATAAGGCACATAACAATCAGCAATTAAGACACATACTCTCGAAAGATGATATGTAATATTACATTAGTTAACGTTAATTATTTAAATTAACTAGTTTTATACACAGCGTCACGTTGTGACACGCTCAACCGACTCTTTCTTGGTGTGATAACATTTATGTTTTACCTCACAACTCGGAACACGATTACATTAAACCAAATCATTTTTGGTGTAATAACATGATATGCTAAATTTACTTTTAACAAATGAGGAAATGCATTTCTGGATCACCCGGCCATGGTTGTGAACTATGATAGACATCAATTTCAATGCCGGTTCACCAACTTCAATACCAGTTTCCTCCCATGTTTCTCTCCTCACGGTCTCTTCCAAACTTTCATTGTGAAACAGAGCACTTGGTTAATACTTTGTTAAATAGGGTCATGGTCAATTACGCATTATAAGTTAACTCGACAATGATGTCTCCTAAATAAGCTAATATTTAATGATCTTTAATTTAGAGTTCACTTCACTTATGTTAAAACTGTTACAATATAAGAGGTCTTCTAAATAAGACAATATTTAATGATCTTTAATTTGGAATTTAGTTCACTTATGTTAAAATTGTTACAATATCTGATTATGGAAGTGGTACGTAGATTAAAACCATATTAAATTGTACACTGCTGTTATTCCTGCTTTTACTTATTCATCGTCGGCCAACTTTTAAACTTTAATCCAAAAATATACAAGCAGTTAACCGTCATCATCACTATAGCAAACTGCTACTTTTCCGCATCAATTAAGTGTGAAGTTTTGTTAATAATCAAAATCAGAGAATCCGCTCACCTTGTCCTATGTCGATAAAAAGACCGCCATTGCAAAACTAATGGAAATGTAACATATCTCCAAGAGACCCATCTGTCAAGGCAGGGCAGAAGACAGGAATATCATTCTACAAAAAAAAAAAAAAAAAAAAAAAAAAAAAAAAAAAAAAAAAAAAAAAGAAGAAGAAGAAGAAGAAGAAGAAGAAGCAATCATCCAACTTTGGGTGTCAAACAAACTTTCAGTTCTATAATTGAAATGCAACTATTTGATTTGAGATCCAAGATATTTATCAATATTAAAAATGATTGTGAAAAGAAACGTATCGAGCCGGGGGTCTCATTGGAAGCAGCCTCTCTATTCCTATGGGGTAGAGGTAAGGCCTCTATTCCTATGGGGTAGAGGTAAGGCTGTCTACATCTCACCCTCCTCAGACCTTAACTTAGCTTTGCTATTGGTGGATGATGATTGCATTACCTTATTAATTTATATGCCGAATAAAGATATGAACTCTCATTATTGATCTCCTTCCCCAACCGTGCTATAACTCTTGATGGTGTCCATGACACATGCTGTTGAAGAAAGAAAGTATAAAGTTCTACTGTACAACTTGCTCAAATAAGATTATTGATGAGAGTTTAAGATTTGTCATAACTAAGCTCAAAAGTTGGACTAAGCAGGGCTACGGATAAATGGGTATGGATGGCCAATACCGATGGTGTATTCTCTACAAAGTTAATTCGCAGCCTTCTTTCAAGCCAAGTACCGGAGTTGGAAGGTAGATTGGAGGATTAGAACTCATGGATACCTAAAAATCAATACTTTTGGTTGACAACTCAATCTATCAAGCTTGCCGACTCGGGACGCATTGTGTAGAAGAGGCATTTCGGTCAATAGCACCTTGTGCCCTTTATGGGGTGAAGCGAACGAAAGTGTGGAGCATCTATTTATAACATGAAAAAATGTATGACAGAAAATAGAAAAAAAAATGGATTAACAAACCTGCATACAACCTGAACAGGTGACAGAAATAAATATAAAAAAGGCTGGGAATGACACAATGTTAGAGAAAATAACATACTTGGAAAGGGGAATTAGTGACACCAATCAGACAATAATGAGATTTCTCCGATGGAGAACAAAATCGAAATAAGCCTAACCCCAAATAGCGAATTCAGTTTTTTACCCACAAAAGCGTAAATTTTATCCGACCCCTTCGAACACACGCATAAGTGAGTAAATACAGAACAAAGAACAACAATCTAGTAACCAGAAATTTGATACACATGTGAAGCAACCCGCAGTGGCGGACCCAGGAAATTTTTTCATGGGGTGCAGAAAATTTTAGGGGTAGTTTGGCTATTACTGTATTATAATTTTTTTTGGTGCGGTTCGGATCGGGTCAGGTCAGGTCGGTCAAGTCAGCACATTCGGAAGTTTATAAATTATAAGGTCCTCTTTAGTATACTCCAACTTTACTATTGAGGAATTGCCCATTATGTTTTGAATTGCAAATTGCCTTGTTATAAACCAAATAAAAGCGTTAAAATTTTACCAGTTGATATGATTCTCGTTCAAATCAATAATCACATTATCACATTTTACTATGGATTTCACATAAGCACTTTGGAACATTTTTTTAATGGATTGGTTAAATTACAAAAAAAGACTCTCCAGTTAAAAGTTTGTCAAATTATCAGGTCATCTTTTTCAGCGGAAATAGAAAATTGAAATTTTAATACAAAGGGTTGCAATAGAAATTTTTTTAATCTTCATTTGCGTATATCAATATGAATGTCTACCGGCCAATATATATGAAATAAGAAGGATACCAACACTTCTTTTTTTTTTAATGCTAAAGTAAAAACCTTAAAGTGAGGGTCATAAGATATATTTATATAAATAAAATAAATTATAACTAAAAAAATAAAATAATAGAGTAAATACATAATACATAAATTAAATAAAAGTCAAACAAATTTAAATAGACTAGCCCATTACAAATAAAAGAGACCGTAAGGTAAAGTAAAATAAAATAATTACCTTTTAAGGTTTTCTTTTTATCATATAATTCAAATGGGTTAGAGTGAAATGACAGTAATTTTAATTTATTGAATAGAATACCCTAGTCCGTAGACCTAGGTAACCTATAATGTTCATCTTCTTCCTCCCACAATTACCTCTGTAAGAACCTCACCGGAAAAAAAAATCCGGTGATTACTTTTTGTTTCTTTAAAACTATTATTTTCTCCATTCTTTTTCATTCTAAAGTTCAAAGGGTGCGATTCCAAAATTTTATGGGGTGCGCTCGAGATTTTAACGTGTAAATAACACTAAAAATATTTTTTAAGGGGTGCGCCCGCCCACCCACCGGCAACTGTAGGTCCGCCCCTGGCAACCCGTTAGTAGAATAAAAAGATTACCTTAAACCCTAGACTGTCACCACGGCTACAGCCCCTATACTGCTGCTACCGTCTTCCTTCATAACCCCAACTATCGCCGTTAGAACGACTGTTTTGGGGTTACCATCACCGCTGTAGAGATCACAGACCGTCACCATCTCCGACTGCGAAGTTCTCTGACTTCTTCCTAGTTCCTACCCATTCCTGCACTAAGTACGCAATGTTTAATGAGTCCCACAATATGTGAATTCTTTCTACTACAGAGAACTATGACTACAAAAGAAGAATAAATGTAGAAATCATGAATAACATGATGCCAACACTTTAAATCCTCAAAAGAAAACTAATTATGAGAAGAGCCAACGTAAAATCTGTGCCTTAGTAATTTGTATAAGAAATAAGGGAAAATAGTTTATGATTTGTGTCCAATCCTCGTACCAATTTGGCCAACAATTCAGATCTATGACCTTCATCAAAATCATTCCATATACACATAGAACATTAAATCCAACAGAAGCAAAAGGTGCCAGAAAAAAACCGACCTAAACTGAATTGTGCAAAGTTAAATCCGGACGTACACACAATAGAGAAAGAAATTGAGGTTCAAACACGGCGGTAAACCCTTTGAGTGCGTTTAGCACAAATACCACAGTCTTCCACCTCTATCCGCACCGCTACCACCACCGTAACGATACGTTCGCCGTCCTCTTTTCAATTTCTTTGTGAAGCATGCGAAAAGCAACACATGGTTAATCGGCGGAGGCGGATTTGTACGTGGAAACTGTTGGCTGCGACAGCGGAGAGATACGCAAGGTGTCAACAGGGGAAAGGGCAGGCAGGTTAGGCTATAGGTTGCGGAGAAGGATGCACGTAGGCGTCCGTCATGTGGACGATGCCTTTAGGACACATGGTGTGGCATCGCGCCACCCCGCTACATCAACAATTTTTGTGCCCTATAACGCCCTACCTCAACCCCCCCCACCCCCGGTTGAACGTCCGCCAGCACACTAACGGCTATATTTTGGCTTTGATCGAGGCATTTGGTCAATGTTGCCGTTGGGCAACGATCATCTTTTTTAAAAAAAGAGCGACCAAATTGCCATTTTATTCTCTGAATTTTGACTAAAATTGTCAGTTTACTACCTACCCCATCACAACATTCTATCAACATCACCACCACCTGCCTGCACCGTCACCACCCACCCACCCACCCCACCACCATCACCACCCACCATCACCACACACCATTTCCACCACCACCGGCCACTTTCCCGCCACCCGCGTCATCAACCAACACCCACACCATCGCCATCATCGTAAAACCAACAACCACCACCATCATCTTCATTGTAAACCAGCACAACACCATCCCCATACCATCGCACCTGTAAAAAATGAAAGAAAAATGTGATTTGACCAAAATTCACCTAAGTTAACTAATTTTTTTAATGAAGTTAGTGGGTTGGATGAAAGTGGCAAAAAATGACAAAAGTCGGGGACTAAAATGGCAGAAAACAAAACTATATTTAGACTAAAGTGACAAAATTGGTCAAACCTCAGGGACTAAAATGGCAATTTACTAAAAAAAATAACTTTAAATTTTATATTTTACCTATAAATACCTTACCCTTCTTCTATATTTTTCATCTCTTCTTCCACTAATATTTGTCACACCCCCAAAATCCCACACGCGGAGTACCACCGCTTGGAGGCGTGACATGACCAGGATCAAGCCATCAATCATATCAAACATAGTATTTAATAATCAAAAGTAGTTAATACAATTCATAAAGATATGACTGATGTTTCAAAACCAAACATTGTTTAAATAGCGGAAGCATAGTAATAAAATTCTCAAATGTAGTTATGAGTTCAATTAACGTTCGCTATCCAATTCCCACAACGACCTGCTCCTTCCTTGTGCAAGCTCCAATATGTACCTAAGGTCCTGCAAGGCATGCAGCAGATAATCAACAAACTAGTTGAGCGAGTTCACAGTTTATAGTTTAGTTTGGGTAATAGTGCGTTTGTTCAATTAAGTTTCGTATCGTATCAGTTCCATCGCGGCCTCACAGGCATGTGTGCGAAGATTATGTTCGTTAGTTCGCGACCGTAGTCTTTACCGACCAGGGTGTGTGCGAAGGCAATTGATCAGTTCGTTCGCGACCATAGTCTTTACCGACCAGGGTGTGTGCGAAGGCAGTTGAGTAGTTCGTAAGCATCAACAGTTTAATCGTTCGTTACAGTATCAAAGTATGCACAAGTAATCATCCAACCCATTCCCACCCTGGGAACCCATGCCTTGGCTGTGTGAACTCACCTTGGTTTGCTCGGTATGCTAAGTTATGCACTCACAAGTAATTAATCACGTCCTATTGTATACACGTATAGTAAATCAGTTCAAGGTCGAAATGTTACGCATGCAATTAATTGTTCACATAGCAGTTAGTTTGCATATCGGCACAGCACGTAATATGGCACGAATACGTTCATCACTAAGCATGGCATGTCAATTAAATCAACATATGTTCTATTGTTCCAGACATTATTCAAAACCCTAATATCTTTCGAATCAAATCATTATCTTTCGACATCAGTTAACATAATCATCAAAATGATCCTTCGGTCCGAAGGTTATGTTTCGAACTAACACTATCTTTCGACCCAAGTTATCTTTCGGTCAAACTAGGTTTCGGTCAATTAATGGTTCGGTCAAACTATCTGTCGGTCAAACTATCCTTCGGTCACTACTACTATGATTCGAAGGATAGGTATCTTTCGGTCCAACAGTGGTTCGATCAATAAGTATCCTTCGGCTAGTAACAGTTACGTTTATCCGATTAACCCTTAACACAATTTTCACAAATCTGCTAACATCAACAAGATCAAACAAGCATACTTCTCATGTTTATCAAGAACCCTAATCTGAATAACCAGATCATTCAAGCTACAAGATTATTCAAACCATCCGATTTACACATATGTTTTGATTACATAAACTTGTCCGATTACAATATCCAGCCGATTATTAATCTGGTTAACATACATATCCAATTCGTATACAAATCCGAGGAACATCCAAATTCTACCAATCATTCACAACCGAAAAACATACAACCCTAATATCTTTAAAAACATACATACTATCCGATCACGATATGAACAATTTGGTTAACATATATCCGACTAGTATACGTATCCGATAAATCATACAATCCACATATTACAAGTAAATCGGTAAATCATATAATCACATACACCTTAAATACTAACCGGAATTGAGAGCAAAAAGGGAATTGTTCAGCAAATAATCTCCGGGTGTTTGTAATTGCCGTCACACACGAACTGAAAACTAGGGTTTTTCTTTGAAAATAACCATCAGTTTACATGCACTCCTATATATACGTATCACAGTAATGGGCCAAGCCCATCAGATGACTGGGCCGAAGGATGTCGAAGGATTCCTTCATGGCCCGAATGATATGTTTCGAGACTTATCAATCCGAAGGATGATCTTCTGGATCGAAGGATGTGTTTCGTCATCCTTCGATTCATGCACCATGTTTCGTGGACATCCTTCGAAGGTTGTTTGTGTAATGTAATGTGTTTCATGCTAACTAGTTTACAAGTTTCACAATGTAGCAAACAACTATGCACGATCAAACAATCAAAACGTATATATATATTTTCATTAACACACAACTCGTATAATTCAAGTCCACAATCCAACAACTAAGCAGTCAAAGTCAAAGTCAACGCGCATTAAATGCGAAAGTGAAAGTCAAAAACTCGAGTTGTCACATTATCCCCAACTTAAAAGAAATTTCGTCCCGAAATTTGGTACGCACTTACTGAGGAAGCTAGGTATCGTTCACTGGTTTTCCTGGGGTGTCACATCATCCCCCCGTTGATTTGGAATTTCGTCCCGAAATTCAGTAGTAGTAGCTTCAGCCTCAGAAGTGGATGCATTGGTTTCGAATAACTGGGGATACTTTTCTTGCATCTGATCTTCGCGTTCCCAGGTATACTCTGGACCACGCTGGGAGTTCCAACGAACTCGAACAAGAGGGATTCTCTTGTGTTTGAGGACCTTAACATCCCGGTCCGTGATTTCAACTGGTTCCTCGACGAACTGCAACCGCTCGTCGATAGTGAGTTCCTTAAAAGGAACTATAAGGGTCTCATCTGATAGGCATTTCTTCAAATTGGACACGTGAAACACATTGTGAACTGCACCGAGTTCAGGAGGTAGGTTTAATCTGTAGGCTACCTTGCCAATCTTTTCTAAGATTTCGAATGGTCCGACGTACCGCGGATTTAGTTTGCCCCGTTTGCCAAAACGTACCACACCCTTCCAGGGTGAAACTTTCAATAAAACCCGGTCCCCGACCTCAAATTCCAATGGCTTTCTACGCTTGTCCGCGTAGGCTTTCTGACGGTCGCGTGCTGCCGCCATGCGTTGTCGTATCTGTGCAATCTTTTCTGTGGCGTCCACTACAATCTCTGGACCCGTAATTTGACTATCCCCCACCTCTGCCCAACAGAGAGGTGACCGGCATTTACGTCCGTACAATGCCTCAAATGGAGCGGCTTGAATGCTGGTATGGTAACTGTTATTGTACGAGAACTCCACCAAAGGGAGATGCTTTTCCCAGCCGTTGCCGAAATCAATGACACATGCCCGAAGCATGTCTTCAAGGGTTTGGATAGTTCGCTCAGACTGCCCATCCGTCTGAGGATGATATGCTGTGCTCATGTCTAATCGTGAGCCGAAAGATTTGTGCATCGCTTGCCAAAGCTCTGACGTGAATCGTGCATCGCGATCCGAAATAATAGAAGTGGGCACTCCGTGCCTCGAAACAACTTCTTTAAGGTAAACGTCTGCTAGGGTAGAAAACTTATCCGTTTCTTTGATAGCCAAGAAGTGAGCAGACTTTGTGAGTCGATCAACGATTACCCAAATAGTGTCATTCCCACGCTGGGATCTAGGTAAGCCCGTAACGAAATCCATGGAAATTTCTTCCCATTTCCACTGCGGTATCTTGGGCTGCTGAAGTAGACCAGCTGGTTTCTGATATTCAACCTTGACTCTCGCACAAGTTAAGCATTTTCCAACGTACGTAGCGATGTGAGCCTTCATACTAGGCCACCAATAAGTAGTGCTGATGTCGTGGTACATTTTATCCGACCCTGGATGTACCGAATAGCGAGACTTGTGAGCTTCATCCATTACAAGTTCGCGTAAACCGCCATAAAGTGGGACCCAAATTCGCCCCGTTACATAGTAGGCGCCGTCTTCCTTTTGTTCCATGCGTTGCCTTGAGCCGCGTAAGGCTTCAGCTTTGACGTTTTCGGGTTTCAGTGCTTCTAACTGAGCTGCTCGTATCTGTGCAGGAAGACTGGACTGAATGGTAAGCTGTAGCGCTCGCACGCGCTTAGGTAGAGTGTCTTTCCGACTGAGGGCATCAGCCACAACATTGGCCTTGCCTGGATGATACTTGATGGCGCATTCGTAGTCGTTCAGTAGTTCAACCCATCTTCGTTGACGCATGTTCAAATCCTTTTGCTTAAGAATATGCTCGAGACTCCTGTGATCGGTGTAAATCGTGCACCTGGTACCGTACAGGTAGTGTCGCCATATCTTAAGCGCGAAAACAACAGCTCCCAGCTCTAAATCGTGCGTCGTGTAGTTCCGTTCATGAACCTTGAGTTGCCGAGAGGCGTATGCAATCACTTTATCCCGTTGCATCAATACACAACCAAGCCCTTGTATCGATGCGTCACAATAAACCACGAAGTCATCCGTGCCCTCGGGCAGTGAGAGAATAGGCGCGCTGCAAAGCCTATCCTTTAAGTACTGAAAAGCGGTCTCCTGTGTATTACCCCATCTGTAAACGACACCTTTCTGTGTAAGCATAGTGAGTGGTTGCGCGATCTTGGAGAAGTCTTTAATAAATCGCCTGTAGTAACCTGCCAAACCCAAGAATTGGCGTATTTCTGTCGGTGTACGTGGTGCTGGCCAGTTTCTGATCGAATCAACCTTGGATGGATCGACATGAATCCCATCCTTGTTTACCACATGGCCTAAGAAGTGGACTTCACGAAGCCAGAAGTCGCATTTTGAAAACTTTGCGTACAGTTGCTCTTTTCGAAGAAGTTCCAAGATAAGGCGTAAGTGCTGCTCGTGCTCCTCCTGACTCTTGGAGTAAATCAAAATGTCGTCGATGAAAACGATAACAAACTTGTCGAGATAGGGTTTGCACACCCTGTTCATAAGATCCATGAAGACTGCAGGCGCGTTCGTAAGCCCGAATGGCATGACCAGAAACTCGTAATGACCGTAGCGAGTTCTGAAAGCAGTTTTGGAGACGTCCTCATCCCGGACTCTCAGCTGATGATACCCTGACCTCAAATCGATCTTGGAATAGTAACACGACCCTTGCAACTGGTCGAATAAGTCATCTATGCGTGGAAGAGGATAACGGTTCTTCACCGTCACCTTGTTGAGTTCACGGTAGTCGATGCACATCCTGAACGTACCGTCTTTCTTCTTCACAAATAACACTGGAGCTCCCCAAGGCGAAGAGCTTGGACGAATAAAGCGCTTTTCCAAGAGCTCTTGCAGCTGTTTCGACAGTTCTTCCAGTTCAGTTGGAGCTAAACGATACGGTGCGCGGGCTATTGGTGCTGCTCCAGGAGCTAACTCAATCTGAAACTCGACTTGACGATGAGGCGGTAAGCCTGGTAAATCTTCAGGAAACACCTGAGGGAAGTCACGTACAACTGGGATATCCTCCAGCTTCTTTTCCTTTGCTGATGCATCAGTAACGAGAGCCAGAATGGCAGTATGCCCCTTTCGTAAACATTTCTGCGCCTTCAAGTAAGAGATGATGCCAACCACAGCACCACTCTTGTCGCCCTGAACTTCGAGAGGTTCCTGACTGGAGCGAGGAATACGTATAACCTTTTCTTTGCATAAGATCTCCGCATGATGTTGGGATAGCCAATCCATACCGATGACGACGTCGAAACTACCCAAAACTATGGGTATGAGATCAATCGAGAAAGTCTGACCCGCTAGAACAATACTACAACCCTTGACTACCTGTGTGGCTTCTACACTTTTACCATTGGCTAGTTCTACGACGTGTTTGGTGTCTAGGGGTGTTGGTGTACGTTTTAATAATTTACCCATTTTCAGTGACATATAACTTGTATCAGCACCCGAATCAAATAAAACAGTAACATAAATATCGTCGAGAAGAAACTTACCCATAACCACATTGGGATCATTCACTGCATCTCCTCGACCCAACACAAAAGCACGACCACGAGCTTCATTGCCGTTGTTGTTGTTGTTTCCCCCGTTGTTGTTGTTACCATTACCCTGATTGTTGTTATTCCCGTTGCCCTGGTTGTTGTTGTTATTGCGATTCTGGTTCAACTGGGGACAGTCGCGTTTGTAGTGACCTTCAGCCCCACACTGGAAACACCCCCGGTTTCCACGCTGTGGCTGCTGCTGCTGATTCTGTGGAGCTGGCGGTGGAAGTTGCTGGTTCTGATTCGCTGGTCGCGCGCTTCTACAATCTTTGGCCTCATGGCCCATCTTGTGGCATCTTTGACATTGACTCCTGCGACATCTTCCACTGTGGTGTTTGTTGCACCTGTTACACCACGAATGATTTCCCTTATAACCACTATGTCCCTGACTGCCCGATGACTGCTGACTCGGACTCTGGTAATCGTTAGTGCGACGTTGCTGAGTTTGGGACTGAACAGACGCTGATCCCCTGCTGGAATCCCCGTCCCACTTTCTTTTATTCTCGCTGGGTGTGGCAGAAGTAGCAGCTGTGGGAGTGACTGAAGTAACAGCTGTAGCAGTAGCGCCGACACGCTTCGGCAGTTTATTCTGATCCACTGCCTGATCGGTGATGCGGTGAGCGAGACGCTGTATTTCCTGGATATTGTTGAGGTTAGCCGAGGTAACGTGGCTCTGTATTTCTGGCACCAAACCTTTGAGATACAACTCGATACGCTTGTAAGGAGGGTCCACCATAGTTGGACATAACACAGCCAACTCATTCGATCTCTTGGTGTAAGCTTCGATTTCCGAACCAACCATTCTCAAGTTATACAACTCATCCTCCAACTTGTGAATGTCTTCTCTAGTGCAGTATTCCCGCTTGATCAGTTCTTTGAAATCGTTCCAGGGTGTGGCGTTAGCAGCTGCCAACCCTAAGATCTGCACTTGTGCGTTCCACCAAGTGAGCGCAATCCCTTCAAGTGTGCCAGTGGCGAACTTCACCCTGCGAGCCTCAGGGCATTCACACATTTCGAAAACCGACTCGAGCTTTTCAAACCAGTGGAGGAGTCCAACTGCTCCCTCCGTGCCACTGAACGAGCTAGGACGACAGTCCATGAAAGTCTTGAAGGTACACGCAGGTTGTTGCTGAGCGGGTTGACCTATTGTGTACGAATAGGGCAAAGTTAAGTACGAGAATTAATGTAGGATCTAAAGATCCTAGTGTCTATACTGCAGGGTATACTACCTGCTTGGGCGGCTGCAACTGCCGCAGCAACGAGAGCCTCTAGCTGGGCTTGAGTCATGGTAATTCGTGCGGCCATTGATCTTCACATCAAAGGCAACATAAGTGAGAAAGGTTCGCGAATAGTGCGATGACAGAAGAGTGTAAGCACATAAGTATTCTCATGCAATGACAAGTTGTGAGCAAAGTAATGTAAGCATACTACGAGCAAAGTTCTATGCAATTCTAGCATGTAGGCAATAAACATAAACCTTATTACCTAGGATGTTGAGTCTTGCACGTGGAGCGAAGCGTCGTTGTGGATCGTTGAGAGCACTGTTCTGGTTATAGTCTGGTTTTAATAAAAACGTTTTTCCATATTAAAACCAAGTTCTCTATAACCAATGGCTCTGATACCAATCTGTCACACCCCCAAAATCCCACACGCGGAGTACCACCGCTTGGAGGCGTGACATGACCAGGATCAAGCCATCAATCATATCAAACATAGTATTTAATAATCAAAAGTAGTTAATACAATTCATAAAGATATGACTGATGTTTCAAAACCAAACATTGTTTAAATAGCGGAAGCATAGTAATAAAATTCTCAAATGTAGTTATGAGTTCAATTAACGTTCGCTATCCAATTCCCACAACGACCTGCTCCTTCCTTGTGCAAGCTCCAATATGTACCTAAGGTCCTGCAAGGCATGCAGCAGATAATCAACAAACTAGTTGAGCGAGTTCACAGTTTATAGTTTAGTTTGGGTAATAGTGCGTTTGTTCAATTAAGTTTCGTATCGTATCAGTTCCATCGCGGCCTCACAGGCATGTGTGCGAAGATTATGTTCGTTAGTTCGCGACCGTAGTCTTTACCGACCAGGGTGTGTTCGAAGGCAATTGATCAGTTCGTTCGCGACCATAGTCTTTACCGACCAGGGTGTGTGCGAAGGCAGTTGAGTAGTTCGTAAGCATCAACAGTTTAATCGTTCGTTACAGTATCAAAGTATGCACAAGTAATCATCCAACCCATTCCCACCCTGGGAACCCATGCCTTGGCTGTGTGAACTCACCTTGGTTTGCTCGGTATGCTAAGTTATGCACTCACAAGTAATTAATCACGTCCTATTGTATACACGTATAGTAAATCAGTTCAAGGTCGAAATGTTACGCATGCAATTAACTGTTCACATAGCAGTTAGTTTGCATATCGGCACAGCACGTAATATGGCACGAATACGTTCATCACTAAGCATGGCATGTCAATTAAATCAACATATGTTCTATTGTTCCAGACATTATTCAAAACCCTAATATCTTTCGAATCAAATCATTATCTTTCGACATCAGTTAACATAATCATCAAAATGATCCTTCGGTCCGAAGGTTATGTTTCGAACTAACACTATCTTTCGACCCAAGTTATCTTTCGGTCAAACTAGGTTTCGGTCAATTAATGGTTCGGTCAAACTATCTGTCGGTCAAACTATCCTTCGGTCACTACTACTATGATTCGAAGGATAGGTATCTTTCGGTCCAACAGTGGTTCGATCAATAAGTATCCTTCGGCTAGTAACAGTTACGTTTATCCGATTAACCCTTAACACAATTTTCACAAATCTGCTAACATCAACAAGATCAAACAAGCATACTTCTCATGTTTATCAAGAACCCTAATCTGAATAACCAGATCATTCAAGCTACAAGATTATTCAAACCATCCGATTTACACATATGTTTTGATTACATAAACTTGTCCGATTACAATATCCAGCCGATTATTAATCTGGTTAACATACATATCCAATTCGTATACAAATCCGAGGAACATCCAAATTCTACCAATCATTCACAACCGAAAAACATACAACCCTAATATCTTTAAAAACATACATACTATCCGATCACGATATGAACAATTTGGTTAACATATATCCGACTAGTATACGTATCCGATAAATCATACAATCCACATATTACAAGTAAATCGGTAAATCATATAATCACATACACCTTAAATACTAACCGGAATTGAGAGCAAAAAGGGAATTGTTCAGCAAATAATCTCCGGGTGTTTGTAATTGCCGTCACACACGAACTGAAAACTAGGGTTTTTCTTTGAAAATAACCATCAGTTTACATGCACTCCTATATATACGTATCACAGTAATGGGCCAAGCCCATCAGATGACTGGGCCGAAGGATGTCGAAGGATTCCTTCATGGCCCGAATGATATGTTTCGAGACTTATCAATCCGAAGGATGATCTTCTGGATCGAAGGATGTGTTTCGTCATCCTTCGATTCATGCACCATGTTTCGTGGACATCCTTCGAAGGTTGTTTGTGTAATGTAATGTGTTTCATGCTAACTAGTTTACAAGTTTCACAATGTAGCAAACAACTATGCACGATCAAACAATCAAAACGTATATATATATTTTCATTAACACACAACTCGTATAATTCAAGTCCACAATCCAACAACTAAGCAGTCAAAGTCAAAGTCAACGCGCATTAAATGCGAAAGTGAAAGTCAAAAACTCGAGTTGTCACAATATTTATCTAAAATCTTTACAATTTTCTCATATACACACAATGTTTCCCAACAACCAAAACGTGTGGGATCCCAGTCATCCGTTTTGGCAAAGTACAACAAACAATCCCAACAATGAGCAGAAGGCCCTTACTGAAGAGACCCGTGAACATGTGAGCTTGGGTATTATCTGATGCCACCTAGCACCCCAACTTCCCCTCATCCGACCACGCCACCGATTCCCAGTTTTTATGGATACTACTCCCAACCGCCATTTTTCCCTAAAACATACCCCAAACCCAAAACATACTTGAAATCGAATTCGTACCCGAAACCCAACCCACTTCCTCAAAAGGTGGACGATCGAGAAGGCACCGTAAGAAGGGTGAGAGCGAAACACGTACTCCTAAGATGATCGAAAAGTGGACGCCTAGGGAAGAACTTGCGTTGTCAAAAGCATGGATCGACGTGTTAGAGGATGAGATTGTTGGTAAATTTTCTCTGTATAAGGTTTTTTTATATATTTTTATAAATATATTTTTTATAACTATACATTAATAATTATTCTTCTTACAAATATACATTTATAATTATTTTGTATTTTTATAGGAAACGACCAAGATGTAAAAGTATTTTGAAGACGTATACGTGAGAAGTTTTTCGTCGCAATGGGTCGTGGTGAACCGTTCGGCCGACTCATTTTCGAGCAAGTGGACCGCAATGCGGAACAAGATTAGCAATTTCAACAACATACATAATAATCTCGTCAACAATCTTAGAAGAAGAAGCGGTTCGAGCGACATGCGCATTATGACCGCCGCCCACAACGACTATAGAATTAATCACGGGCATGCGTTTACGATAATACCTTCGTGGGAGCTTCTTCGCAAATCTCCCAAGTGGCATCTTGTACCGCCGTTTGACCCAACGGCCCATAGGTCAAAACGGTCCAAATCGACATTGACTACCGAACCATCTGAGTCCGATGCTCGTACTACTATTAATCTAATCGACGACTTCGAGGGAATTTAAAAAACCGCAAGAGCTGCAACGACCAAAGGGTGGGGATAGAAGTAAGACAGCTGCACGAGCACGAAACACGTCTTCTTCAACACCATCGGATAGCCCGTCAAGGTTGGAAAAGTTCGACAATAGACTCAACAAGCTTCTCTCGATCAAGGAAAAGGAGTAAGAACTAAAATGAATAAACAAATCCAGAAAGATATGGAATATCTCGCGAAAGCCTTTTCGCAACTAACAGAGGGGGACCGAGTCATTTTGGAGGCTCGTAATGCAAAAATTCGAGCGAAATATGTGTAGCTTTTTATTTTCTAGTACTTTATTTTTTAAGTAACTTTGCATTTTTAAGGACTTTGTAATGTTTTATTTATTTTAATGAAATTGTGTTTTTTTATTTTATGTTAAATAAAATTGGCATATAAATTAAAAAATAAAATATATAAATAAAAATAATAATTAGGTAATGATGATGAGGGCTTTAAACCATTGCATGTAAGTTAAAGGAATGGGCTTTAAAGCCCCCTATGTGACGTGGCGCTGAGGTGACGTGATAAAGCCCATAGGGGCTTTATACCACAACATGTAGCCTCAGGCTACGAGGTGTGGGGCGTTAGTTGTGGCGGGGGTTGCCAAGCAACACCTGATAAACCACACCGGGCCAGTGTTGGCCACAGCGTTGCCACGTTAGCGTGGGTTTGAAGTCTAGCGTGGGGCGGTGGAAGAGGTGATGTGCCTGGCTTGTATTGGCTGGTGAGAGATGACCGTTTGGGCTAGCCGTTATAAAAAAATATTTCTTTTAAACATTATAAACACACACCCATTTTTTTACAATTTTTTACTTCTCTACTTCTTCTATCTCTATATTTTTTTTTTATAAATTCAACCCACTTAATCCTCTACAATGCATCCATTTAACCAAAACTACGACTCAACTAACCCCTTTGGTTACCAAGAGAACCCGAACCCTAGCCCACCACAAAATGGTCAACCAACAAACCCGACACAAATACCCTTTACACGATGCCATCCACACGGTTTAGTATACTCACCATGTCCCGGTCTAGCCGGATTCGCGTCGTATTTAGGAAACCGTGTATTCATGAACTTTCCATATGACGATTCGTCTATTCCAGTTAACCTTTCCCAACCCTATTCCATACCTGAAACACAACCGCAAGACGCTGGTGGTTCGCCATCCAAACTGGCCAAAAAAAGAAGTCACAAGAAAAAAACGGATGAACAGAAAGTACTAGCGGCTGCTCAACGAATACAAATAAATTGGAAGCCTCAAGAAGAAACTTCTTTGACAAGATGTTATATCGACGAATCGCAAAATCCGATTCAAGGTATTTTTTATGTAACAATATTATTGTTTTCAGTTTTATTATAATTTTTTTATAATGCCTAATTTTTTTTTTGGAATGGGGAATTCACGACACCGCAAAGATTTTTGGGATTCCAAAAGGAAATCATTTCATACGCAAATGCAAATCGCGAAGGTGTATCGTGAAAATGATAGCCTCTCGTCCAAGTGGGGTGACATAAATACACACGTCACCGCGTTCAACGGTTGTTTCCATAAGACGAAGAACTCGCCAAGGAGCGGTGAAACCGAGGCCGACATTATCAAGAATGCCATGGTATCATACAGAAAAAACAAGAAGCACGAGTTCAAGTACATGCATTATTGGGATGTATGTAGGTACGCTTCTAAATGGGTGAGAGTCCCTACTGCTAACAAATCAACTTCATACAAAAGGACAAGAACACCCTCGTCCCAAGCTCAGTCCGATGCTCGTGATCATGAGCTTGATCTTAATTTAGATGATTTTGATGATTCTCCTTCCCACCCACCCGGTAGAGACACGCTAAAAAACGGACTCAAAGAGGGAGATTGAGTTCGGCATCGGGTTCTCCCTCGGGTTCGGCCACTAGTTCGGCCTCGGGTAAAGGGTTGTACACCGACCAGTTGGAAGAAATTTGGAAGTTTCGACGCTTGTTAAGGACATACGCGCGTACGGACGACATCAACTAAATAATAAAAATATTATATATTTAGAACGTGTTAAGGTTTCGACGCTCATTACAGACCTACGCGCGTTACGGACGATTTCGAATAAATAATAAAAATATTATATATTTATGAGTTGTTACGGATTCGACACTCGTTACGGACTACGCACATTACGGACGACTTCGACTACATAGTAAATATTATATATTTATGACCGTTTACGTTTCGACGCGCGTTACGGATGAGTTCGAGTAAATAATAAAAATATTATATATTTACGAAGACTTACGTTTCGACGCTCGTTACGGATCTACGCGCGTTGCGGATGACTTCTACTAAAAATAAAAATATTATATAATTAGAACTTGCTACGGATTCGACGCTCGTTACAGACGACTTCGACTAAAAATAAAAATATTATATATTCAGAACTTGTTACGGATTCGACGCCCGTTACGGACCTACGTGCGTTACGGACGACTTCGACTAAAAATAAAAATATTATATATTTAGAACTTGTTACGGATTCGACGCTCGTCACGGACATACGCACGTTACGGACGAGTTCGACTAAATAGTAAAATTATTATATATTTACGACGAGATACGGATTCGACGCTCGTTACGGACCTACGCGCGTTACGAATTTATAACATTTTTTAATTAATTTTTTTAAAAAATATAACATTTTTTTATCAGTTTAAAAAAAAATACAACATCAATTTCTACTTAAAAGTATAACATATTTTAGAAAAAACTAAGATATAAAACATTTTTTTATATTTTATAAAACATCAATTTCTGATTTAGGGTTGATTACGTCGTAGTAGTGCTGTAACTGCGGTCTATACATTTCTTCCCACCGTTTCGCAGCTATTCTTCGATGTGTTGACCACAATGGGCTCAGTGTAGGCATGGGGTAGTCTCTTTCTAACTTAGCATGTATAAAGTGTCCCCCGTAAACATGTACGAGCGTTATCGCTTAAGGTCGTGGATCTACTGGGGCATCCGTTAACGGGAAGAAGGTATAGCTCCCTTCGATGCTTAGCACATGGAGGACGATACTATAACTTTGCGCTACAAGAAGCCCGACATGGGGCATTTACATCCCGTGACTTGGAGGAAGAGATGCTGTTACGTATTCGTTTAAAGTCTCCTTCGTC
Organism: Helianthus annuus; assembly: GCF_002127325.2. Lineage (NCBI taxonomy): Eukaryota > Viridiplantae > Streptophyta > Magnoliopsida > Asterales > Asteraceae > Helianthus > Helianthus annuus. Next base: position 20,914,370 of record NC_035439.2, read on the forward strand.
ATATCTTTCGAATACATGCTTCCATAGCGGCTCGTTATGGTCAATCTCCAGTAGTAAATCACTTCGAATACGGGGCCATACGTATTCCCCAAAACCTAACCCGACAGCCACAGACCTGTACCCACAATGACCGTCTGGGGTCACATCTTGTATACGTGATATATAGGAAATGACCATCTGGGGTCACATCTTAATAATAAAAATCAGTTGCACACCTGTACTGTCACACCCCGACCACGTAAAACAACAAAACGTGGTGGAAACGTCGGGGAGTGTTGTAACAGAATCATTGTTTCACAACCATGGATTAAACAGTTTCGTTTTATTGAATTAAATGTATTACATTACATTGGAATTAGAAACAAAACATGAACAAATAGACTTTCATTGTTATTAAGTCACTAAGGCCTCATCCATTCCTACGTGAGCATACACCAATATCATCATCAAATATCATCAACTATTGTACCTGAAACACATGTGAAAATACGTCAGCATAAAAATGCCGGCGAGTACATAGGTTTTATATGAGTGTCAGATTCATGGCTCGTTTTACATGTTGCAATACTTATTTAAAGACATTATTTTGAAAAGTGTAGTATTGCGACATAATTAACCAACTCAAATCAAGTTTATTATAATTTGTAAAATCTCGTAGCCATGATTCCTAACTCCAAAACATTTGTTTAATTAAACCCAGATTGTAAATCGTTTTTGAAATAAAAACTCGAATAGTTTATATGTAGGATCGTGTATTTGACCCGAACGAGTCGTTCAGAGGAGTTTGACTTTGTTTCAGGTGCGGAAAACAAGAAAAAAAAGTAGATATAGCTTGAATATCACTTTTAACACACTTTTGATTGATCTAACACTGATTACAATCAAATCTCACACCGGCAGCACCTCGGTATGGAAATCAGCAACTGTTACAACTGTTACCATGATTTCGCTCCAAACACCTATATATAGTGTTCTGATTCCGCTTGGACATGCCCAAGCGGAATCACCGTTCAAGCGAAATCTCCACATATGGACTCAAGCGGAATTACATGATATTGATTTCGCTTGAAAGTGCACAATCCACTTTCAAGCGGAATCACTTCAACTCAGCCTAAACTCTCCTATTTTCTCGTAAAACGTGCCCTAATCTATCCTATCTAGACTAAGACTCGATACAAGACGAAGTCGACAGATGCATGCACTAACAGACTCCCCCTCAGATGTTGACGAGTCGTACGTGTCGAGTCTTCACATCTTCAGTCTTGATCAGTCTCTGGGCTTCACTCTCTTTAACAACATCAACAGACTCCCCTTAACAATGTGCTGGCATTCCTTAAGTTCATCAGCATCATCTGCTTCAGGATCGACATCTGGCTTTCACAGGTTCAGATCGTTGCCTGGCTCAAACCTTGTCCGTTGAGTTCTCAGGTATCGAAACCTGACTCTTCAAGCTCAAGCTTTTCTGGATCGATCGACCTGGCTCTACTAACACTCAGCTTTGACGTTGTTCCAAGATCGTCACCTGGCTCACGTTCAGCTCAGGTTATCTGCATAATCTCTACCTCACAATAAATTCCTCATTTAATCTCAATATGTATGTATTAACTCAAACTCTCCCTCAAATCAAAACAAACCTCTGATGAACCACATGTAAATTTTTTTTAAACACATTCATTTAAGAACAAACTCCCCCTCACAAATTGGTCATCATGTTTAGCACTCGGAATTTTGAAAATCAGCTTTTCAATACCAGTTGTCGAAAATCTTTTTGAATTTTTCAAAAATTTATGCTAAAACACACTAAAAATCTTTTTAGATTCTTGAAATAAGAGAAATATAATGCAGTAAAGAAATATGTACAGACACTATTTTTGTGAGTTTGTGTAAGAGGATCATATCAATTTTTGAAACAAATCACTAACACCGTTAAGCTTCATTTCATTTTAAGTTCTAAACAATTCATCTAGATTGTCAGTATATTTGTCCACTTAAATTTTCACACGAAGTTCAACTGATCCGAGATACGATATTAATGTCTTAATGAACTTAAACTTATTCGTGTGTCCCACTACTTGAATATACTCCCGTATCCAGATCCCAATATTCAGTCTTACAGGTGAGTATACCACAGATGATACCTGTAAAGGGTTAGATGCGAAACCGTGAGAGCTCAAGTTAGAACTTCCGTTCAGCAGAGAGATAACGTCTCGACTTTTGGTGTGTCCCCTTTAGAGGATCTTTTGTTTCAACAACAATGACTATCAATTTTATTGTTTCATCAATTTGCTGAGGGCGGCGCTTTTTCAAGCGTTTGCGGAAAGTATTATACGGGGACTAGGTCAGAATTTCCATTCAGCAGAAGTCCCGGGATAATACCCCAGATATCACTGAGTATAAAGACCTAGTATCTCAGAAAGAGGAACCTTTCAAACAAGATTTCGGGAGTTACCCATATATCCAAGAAGTTGTTACCCACAAAATAAGCAAGTTTGAATTTAGGTTTATATCTCGTCACAATTTACTAAATGTGCAAAAACCTACTAGCATATCCTCAGTGAGATTATTTATCACATTTTTACTTTCCATTTCTTTAGCATGTTGTGACAATCCACTGATGTACTATCATTTCCTCTTTTATACACCAAAACTCATTTTTGATTTTATCATGTTTTTGGCTTTTTCAAATTTTCTAATGTTTTTGGATTTTCTGAAATTTTTACTCCCCCTAAAATGCAAACACATTTTAAAGAAAGTTTGAAAACAAACTAAGCTCTTGACCCACTTAAAAATTTTTGAAACAAACTATACAAATAAAATGACAACCGATATTGAATTGCTTCAATTTGCCATTCACTTGGCATAAACAATCAGAACTTCCCCTTTCAACAAACTATTTTCTCATTAAGATTTCAAAACACTTAAGTTTGTTTTAATCAAAATGATTTTTCCGGAAAATAAGTTTGTTTTTACCACTTGTAGGGACTGGTTCATCATTTTGTTCATTTTTAACCACTTGTAGTAAATCAAGTACAACTTAATGTTCCTGATTTACCACTTGCACGTTAGCACCATCAACCTCTGTATCACTTGTAGGTATATCCAAAACATTTAATCACATGTAGGAATAAATCTCTACACAAACCATTGTACCAATCAAGATGCTGATTCCTGCTTCGCACTTACCAACCTGGAAGCTCCGACATAGTCCTTCTACCTGTAAAATTTAAACAATCTTAAACTCTTTCATACAAAACTGTTTAAAAAAAAACATGAATGATGCCGATTCCTGATCCACGATTACAAACTTGGGATCTCCGGCATAGTCTTGGGATTTCATGGGAAAAGAATTTCAACCCAAGTCTTACCAACCTTGGATGTTTTTAACTCTTGCTCAATAGGGTTATAGGTTGCTTTCTTTGTCGTATAAAAATCTTTAACCCCTTTTACTTTCCCATCAATCATTTTCCCAAATATTTTCTTAACATTCCCATTGAATGCTTTCTCAATATCAAATTCCTTCTGATCAGAAAAAAATTGATTTGAGATCTCAACTTTACCAACCTTTTGCTTAATATTTTCAAACTTCAAAGATGGAATTTCAACATCATCTTCTGAAGACACAGATGTTCTTTCTTTTATTTCAACCTGTGGCTCCTCTGATTTTGTGGAATCAGGTTCATCGCCGACTTTTTCATTACCCTTTTTAACAACCCACACTTGGTTGTTCTTGGCTTTCTTTTTGTAAAAATTTTTCTTCGAACATTCACCAACTTCATGAGTAGAATTCTCAAAAATTTTGAACTGTTCAGTTGGTGGTTCAACATCAATAACTTTTTCTTTCAGTTTTTCAGATGCTCCCTGTTTTGGTTTGGTCATTTGAGAACAAGTAGATGCAATGTGACCAGCTTCATTGCATTTGAAACAAGTTCGAGTATCTTTTCTGTGAAAAACTCCAGTTCCTGTTCTCTTCTTTTCAGCAAGAAACTCCTGGTTTGATTGTCTCCAGAACGGTTTCTTCTGTTCTTCTTCTACACTTCCACCTGAAACAAATTTTGTATTCGTTTTAGAAATTTTATCATTTTTAACATTTTCAGGTGGTGTAAAGCCCAATCTTTTCTTTTTGTAGCTACCATTATGGTTTGGTTTCTTTTGAAAACCAGAACCAGAATTGTAACCCTTTTTCTTGTTTAACCGTTGTTGAACTCTTGAAGTGTATTTTTTAGATTTTTCATGATTTTCAAAACTTTCAATTCTGGAATATTAATTTCTATTAGTTTGAAAGTCTTGTTAATCATTTTCGTTTTGACACTTCTTATAGGAAACTCTTTGTTATAATATAATTTGTCAGAATCATTCAAAGTATAAACAACTTCGAATGTTCCATCATTCAAATTCGATTTTGATAACAAGAACTCTTTACTAAAAGTTGTCTTGGAAACAACGAATAAGATAATGCAAATTCGTAATCATCTGAAAGTCGCCAGCAATTGGCAGAAAATCAAGGATTTATGAAAGTAACAACCCTCCTAAGTTCTTCTTAAGGGATAAGGTTCAACAAATGATATCACCCTGAAAGAGTGTGCCAATTTGTTAATTATCAAACTAGTTAAGCTCTGAATATATAAAATCATTCGAAAGAATCGAATGTATCAAGATCAAATAGCTTATAAGCTAAAATCTATTTAAGGAGCTTGGCGGAACTCGCAATGTGACCCACACTAATGGTTTAAGGATATGTTTCCCCAATAAGTGAAGGAGCATGATCATCTAATGATATGCAGATTAATGAAGATTTTTGGTTGACAAGAAACCCGTATCAATTAAAGATCGGCAAGTTAAGAAGTCCAAAAAGGATACAAGTACCTATTATAGAAGTCAACTTGGGTACTAAAGAAGCCCCAAATATACTGTGGAAGTTAAGTCCATGATACATCAAAAAGTACTTCCAGCATTTTAGCAAATCTCGAGGTCGAGATTTCTTTTAAGGGGGTGAGGATGTAACACCTCGTAAAATCACGTCCAATGATGTATTGACACGTGTAATAAACCCTAATAAAGTACAATATTGAATTTAAGGGACTAATTTTTCGAAAAATCGAAAACTTTGATTATGAAAGGACTGGAAGTGTTAGCATACCTAAAATAGGTTTCTAAATAACCTCTCACGATGATTATATTCACAAATGTGCCACTTGATGATTAAGTGTAGCCGTTTGCGTAATTAATTGGAAGTTTGCACAATAAAGGGTTAAAAGCGTCAATATGTTAATTCTTACCTCTGAGTGACCTTTTAACAAACTGGGAGCTTCATAATATTTAATTATACTCTCGGGAATGCCAAATAATGGCCGTCTAAGGTTTTTATGCCTATAAGTAAAGTTACGCGCAACTTTGCAAGTTAGAGGGACTAAAAGTGTCAATATGTTTAATTATACCTCTGAATGACCTTTTAGCAAACCCGAATCATCGTGATGTTTAATAATACTTTCAATAATGCCTAATATGGATTAGATGAGGCTTCAATACTATTAAATGATGAGATGCGCAAGTTTGCGCAATAGAGGGGCCTAAAGCGTCAACTTTTGAATCTACGCCTTTCGGTGACCATTTAAGTGAACGGGAGGGTAGTAATATTTAAGAATATGCTTGGGAATGACCAATATGGGCCATGGAAGGCTTGGATATCATTAAACGGCGTTTCGCGCTACTTTGCGAAATTAAAGGACTAATTGCGTCAAACTGCAAAAGTATGTCAATTCGTAGGGTATCGGACCTTCCAGAATATGACCATGAGCTAAGCATACCCTATTGATCCTTTATATAGCTTAGATATAGGCTTAGAGGTGTTTAGTGCGCAAAAATAAACTTTTATAAAAGTGTCAAAAGTGCACAAGTTTGCATTTTCGCGCATATCTCGCATTCTGAATATCCCCGGACACCCAAAAATTTACGTAAGCACTAAAATATTTTATTTTAGTGTTTGGCTTGATAAAATTCCATTCGTCGCGTAGTATGGATCGTTTTTCGCGTCCGTCTGTGTTTCGTCGTAATTAGACGAACAACGTGACCGTACGGCCAAACGAACCGATATCCAACATGTTTTTGAGCATGTTTCATGTCCCCTATATTTAGGCATCATGTTAGAGCCTTGAAATGAGGTTAACAGGCCTTAGATGTGTCAAAAACACATTATTATGCAAGAAGGGACCAAAACTGCACTTCTGAAAGTTTGTTTGAGCTGTGCAGGCCGTAGGCTACGCCCCCTGCAGCGTAGCCTACGCCCAGGTCTGGGAAGATTCATATTTTCAGAATTTTTGTCATTCTTCAAGGGCTTTTAGGTAAAATTCTCAATACCATGAGCTGGTTTTCAACACCCATTGTATTTAGAAACCTTGGGCACACATGGAGGGCCAAGATTGAAGCACGGGTTAAGAGAGACGATCCTAACGGTTCTTGAAATCCTATATAAACCCACTTGATCTTGGCTTTCATTCACACCTCATTCCATTTCTGCTTGTTCTCTAATTCTTGGAGGATCTTGAGCTTCTTGAGAACCTCCTTCTGTCCTTTGGACCCTTTGTAAGTATTCCTTCGTGCTTTGTTTAATTATTTAGCATTTTAAGCCGAAAAGTCAAGCGTTTGCGATAAACGCTTTGACTTTTAAACGGTTGAGCCATGGTTCGCAACAAACATGGCTACATGATCGTAATTAGGTAGGTATTAAACCCTTAAAGGGGCACCTCCTAATTACCATGTTTACTTAGTTAAATTGTCGGGTCAAATAAAAGTCAAACGGGTTAATTTTAATTAAATTCATAACTATTAATATAAGAAACCATAAAATCAGTTTTCTCACTTTATTAATGTAACACCCCGATTTCCACGTGTCTCACCGGTGGGCCCGGTGGGGGATTACCGTGACGATGTTGGCAACAATATAGTCAAACCACACAATTATATAATGCACAGCGGAAGCATAAGATAAATATATAAATTTCAACCTCTGATCGTAATATCAAAATGTATTACAGGGGTTGAATATATCCACAGTGGATCGTAAATAAACATAAAGTATTGTTCCATCAGATACTGCAATCAAGCTTGCGAGACTTATCCCGACGCTAGGGAGCTAATACCAGCCAATTACGTTTAGGTACCTGCACTTAATCTTTTTGGGGAAAATACGTCAGTTTACACTGGTAAATACATTCAACTGACACATTTGAAAATGTTTACTAAAAATTGATTTGAATGCACAAGGCACAAACTCTTTTATAACTTGGGAAAATTCATAATGATCTTGTGAACGTTTTACATGTTCTTTTATGCGTTCAGTAGCCCGGGTCGTGCCGGGTTAAAGATTTATAGACACACCACGTTTGCGTAAAACCGTAGTATAAAAACCAACGGCTACGTCTTTTAATTTTAATGTCGACACTTTATACCGGGTGTACGCCTACACCGGGATGTCGATGGTCGTGGCCATTTCGTAAAATGATGCCAAGGATATCCGGGACAACGGTCATTAAACCCCCCAAAGGCTTATAAGCAACAAAACTGTTTAAATGAGCCGATCATATTTAATCAATTAACCACCTAAGCGATGGAATTATATAATGCTCAATCAAGCGGTATTAATATACCGTAACCCAAGCCCATATAGGGGAAATAAGTTAAAGTATTTACCTTTGCAAGTATTAATCCTTAATTTAGATCAAGTCACCGATAGCTTTTACTGGGGCTCCTAATCTGGAACGAAGGTTTTAATTAACCTCTTAGAATCCTAACGGTCCTTATATTAGCCGTAGCTTAAACCGGTTGATTCCGATATATAGATATGGTTAATTCGCACGAAAAGGCGAAAACCGAGAATGGAGTATGATTTGGACCCAACAAGTTCAGTGACTTGTTTTATATGGGTTTATAGTTCATACTCTGGATTTTGGGGTTCAAATAATATAATTTGACCCATATCGGCTATTGCACGAAAACTAGTTCCATGAGCCGTACCGTGTGCGCAAATAGGCGAAACGGTTAACCATAAGTGTCCTACGCTTATTTCCTAAGTCAATATGCCTTACAAGTATTTTGGTATCAGTAGAATACCTTCCGTAATGCCCGTAACGAGTTTAAGTTTATATTATGCCCCGTAGGGGCTTTTCGGTCATTTTAAAGACTTTAAAAAGGGCTTTTCGAGTTCTACAGGAAATCTGAGTTTCCCGAACAGCTTATAAAGCTTAAAATACTTTATTTATTATTTAAAACCAGTAGTAATTGGAATCGGGTCAAAAGACCTTGTAGAACTCCCGTTTTGGCCAAAAAGGGCGTATTCGGTATTTACCGAACCATAGCCATAACCGCAGGTTATGAGCAAGGTAAAAATTATTAAAAATCTTTAAAATTCCCAAAATATTATTTTACCACAGTGGGTAAAAGTTTTGGAGACGAAAACTTGGGTTAGATGGGCGTTATGCTAATTGCGCCGTTAATTACAAAACTTTCTTAAAAGTGCGCCTTTTAGCATAACTCTCATTCTAGGCCTCGGATTGACGTGAAACTTTAAGGACATGCTTATAATTTAATAAGCAAGGTTTTGGTCTGTTCACGTGTCCGAAATACTCGTTTTAATTTCAAAAGGCCGTTACGGTCAACTTTTAGGCGAATGACGGAAATACGTAAAAGACTCGGATAACTCATGAACCGACCACAGAGGCGTATACCAACATGTGACCTGGTCCTAAGAGAGTCTTAAGGTATATTTATACCTCACTAAAACGGGTCAGAACTGAAGTCAAAGCAAAAGTCAAACTTATGCGACTTTCGGCTCCGAACCGGTTCAATATAGTAAATGATCGATTCAAACGAGCGCAAACAGGTTTATTTACTTATTATCATGTTTTATGATTGTCAAAACAGGTTCCATAACATATACATTACAGATTATGCATAAATCGCTAAAATAGCTTTCTGTTGACTTTTTAACCGCACGTTTGACTCGACATTTGACATAGTTAGAGTGGTGATCAGGGGGAACCATTTTAGAGGTTTATTACCCACATAAATACCAACTCATAACCACTTTTGATTCGTCATAAGACTGAACCATTACTGATTTATTGTAAAGTCAAACCGTAGTTACGACGGTTTGGTTCTTAGCCATTTACTAAGGAAATGTGACACCACAAAGGGTTAGATCACTTACAGAAGTTGTGTTCTTGCTTATGGAGCAGAGAAGAGGACTTGAGAGCTTTTGAAATGATCAGAGGTGTGTGTTTTGATGTTGTGAATGTTATGTTGCATACTAGTGCTATTTATAGCAAATGTCATGGCTCAAGATCATTACACACAACTCTACAAGTGCCCTTGGATGAATGGCAGGTGTATTAGAGGGTTATGGGTCGAGTAGGGGGCACCCATGCCTCATTGATTGAGGTTTGGTCGTTCATAAGCTCCAAAAGCCATGTAGTTACAACAATTCTGCATCTGGGCACTTTACGCGACCCGCATGGGAGTTCCCATGCACTTTAACGCGGGTCGCCTAAAGTTCAAATTTCAGGCGTGTTATTTAGGAGGCTCGCGGCCCGCTTACACTTAAGCCTAACCTTCACGCGGGTCGCGAGAAGTCTGTTTTTCAGATTTTTAAAATCTTTTGTCATGATTATCAGAATCCGGTAATTAATAACGAAATCTTTCGTAATGATTTACCTGACCTTTCGGTTTTGAAGGGGTAACTTTGCGGTTTGGCCCTCGGTTATTTACCGATAGGGGCCTCGTGTTATTTACCCGCGCTATTAAGTCCCCGGTTTATTTATTAATTATATTGGAAAGCCTTAACTTTCACTGTTGACGCTTTTAACCCTTCTTTTACGAATTCGATCGTAACTTTCTCGTTTCATATCGAAACTTCGTGAAATTCATATATATTATTTTAGTGAGTGTATAATACCGTTACAAAGTCTTTGGAACGTTAAAGGGTCACTCAGAGGTATTATTAAACATGTTGACACAGTTAACCCCTGTAGTTTGTAATCTCTCACTTTCTTCCGCGTTTTGTTTTTGTACGATCTATAATTTATTCGTTTGAAGGTTTAAGCATTATTTAGGGATACTATACAGTATATTTACCCTTGTTGACATTTTATAACCCTCGAATTTATATACTTTCAAGGTTTGTCAAAATTAGTCCTTTATTTATTATAGATGCCACGTGTAAACAAATGACACGTGTTAACACATCATTGGACACAAAAATTCGAGGTGTTACAATTAACTTGGTAAATATTAGTTGAACTTGCCTAAGCATGATTCAACTCGACAATTCTAAGTATAGGCTCGGTTCGGAACCGAAAGTCGCAAAAGTTGACTTTTGCTTTGACTTTCAATTCTGACCTGATTTAACTAAGTTTAGTTATGCCTTAGGATTCCATTAGGACCATATTATAAGTTAGTATAACCCTCCAAGGTTATACAACTTGGTTCCATAGAAATCCTAGTTCATGCATGTTTCCGTTAAATGCCTAAATGTTGACCGTTATGCCTTTTGACCCTAAAACGAGAAAATTGAAAATGTGAGAGGACAATAATCTTTATTACTGATTTATAAACTTGTCCTTAAAATTTGACATCAGTTTGAGGTCTAGATTAGGAGTTATGCTCAATAGCGTACTTAGAAAGCTTTTTGTTAATTAAACGACATAATTAGCATATAGCCTATCTAAACCCAATTTTTGAAACCAAACTTTTTACCTACTGATATAAAATAATATTTTGGGATTTTTAAAGATTTTTATTTATTTTTAGGCTTAGCATAATATAGGGTTCTAAGCTTGATTCGGTAGTTGTCGGTTTTGCCCTTTTGGGCTATAAAATGAGTTTTACAAATCCTTTTGATGTCAAACCTTTTTCTACTAATCTAATATGATAAATAAAATATTTTGAGCCTTCTGGAATAATAAAAACATCAGCTTTCCTTTGAAAACCCAGAAATGGCTCCAAATCACCTTTTTAAGCGTTTTTAACGCATAGTATGTATCAAAACTATTTTAAACATATAAGGGTTGATGCCTACTGATATATTCAGTAAATTTTTATATTTGAATAGTAAGGAAAAGTTTTAAACTCAGGTTTTCAGTTTTGACCTTTTAGCCTATGTGAAATTACCAAAATGCCCCTACGGTGCATAGTATGGTTATAATTAATAAATTTCACATATATATGTTACCATACTGTTATAACTTATTAAATTAAGAATATTTACTGATTAAATCAGACCTGTAACTTAGAATAATATTTAATCTCTCTTATAACCTTTAAAATGACCAAAATACCCCTACGGGGCATAAAAAGGTCTTAAACTCGTTTTGGGCATAATGGAAGGTATCCTACTGACATCACAACATATTTAAGGCATATTGACTTAGGAAACCTATTCATGACTCTAATGGTTACCCGTTACGCACTTTTCGCGTTCGGATCGGCTTTTGTAACTAGTTTGCATAAAATAGCCGAAACGGGTCAAACCTTATCATTTTTATATCAAAATCCAGAATGTGTTTAGTTTACCCATATTAAACAAGTATTCAAGCTTGTCGGGTCAAAACCACATTCTAATCCGGTTCTCGCTTAATCATGCGTATTGAACCGTATCCTCCTTTAAAAACTAACCGGTCTAAGCTTAGGCTTAATTAAAGACCCGTTAGGAATCTAATAGGTTATTAAAAACCTTCGTTCCAGATTTAGGAGCCTAGTAAAAGCTATTTGTACTTGCTTGGTGGTATACGGCTGGGATAAATTGTATAAATTTGCTCAGGTAAATACGTTTAACTTATTTTCCCTATACAGGCTTGGGGTACGGTATATAAAATACCGCTTGGTCGGGTAATTGACCTTAACCGGTCGGTGGTTAAGTGTGGTCGAAATGACCCGTTTGAAAATGTTGTTTTGTTTGTTTAACGCCTTTGGGGGTTTAATGACCATGTCCCGGATATCCTTGGCATTATTCAAAGAATGGCCACGACCTTAGCACACGGGTGTAGGCGTACACCCGTAGTGCATTCAAATCAATAAAGTATAATCGTTGGTACGAGAGAAGTCTCGCGGCAGAATTATACTAAGTGGTGTGTCTATCAATCTTTAACCCGGCACGACCCGGACAACTGAACGCATAACAAACATGTAATTCTTTTACAAGATTATAAGCAAATAATTATCCCAAGTTATAAAAAGTTTTGTGCCGTTTGCACTCAAATCAATTTTCTAAAACATTTTCAAAATGAGTCAGTTAAATTGTATTTACTAGTGAAAACTGACGTATTTTCCAAAAAGGCTAAGTGCAGGTACTAATCGGAATAGGCTGGCTACTCCTAGCATCAATAAAGAGTCTCGCAAGCTTAGATGCCTAAAGTCTGTTGAACAATGTTTCATTTCATTTTCGATCCGCCTGTGGATCCTTTACTTTCCGTTTGTAATACTTTGATATTACTTTATATCGGTTTGTAATATATGTATCTTTTGCTTCCGCTGTGCATTTAAATTGTGTTGTTTGACTATGATGACATCAACTACGTCACGATACTCCCCACCGGGCCCACCGGTAATACGTGGAAATATCGGGGTGTGACAGAGAATAACCTTCCCAAATCGGAGGCGGACACTTGTTATAGCTAACAATCGGTTTCTTACCAGTATCTTTCTTCTTTGGCTTGTCGTCTTTGAATGCCTCAAAACCTGCAACAGTCGGATAAATTCGATCAATAAGATAAACAGAACTAGAATAACTTTGTAATAAACGTCTGATCCTCTCATTTTCAGTTTTCTCCTTTTCTAACTCTTGCTTCAGTTCAGCATTTTCTTCAATGTAATGATTGATTGCCTTTTGTTTTGTCATCATTGTAGCATTCATCATTGTCAAAGCATCTTCTCTCTCGGAGTTTGTCTTTTGAAGACCAGTCACTATTCTGTTCAACATCATAAGATTCTTTCACGTAATTGAGATTGAAAAATAACTGTTCTTTCATTTTCACAAGCTCAGCCAACTTCTCATCTTTTGCTTCACATTCCTTGCATGGTTCTAAACACTTTGTGCAACGTTTGATGACTTCTACAATCTTTTCTACTTCGATGATTTTCTCAACTTCAACCACCTTTTCTGCTTCAGTTACCTGCTCAGTTTCAGCAATCTCCTCAGCAACACCTTTAACTTCATCATTTTGAACAGTCTCATCTTCTTGAGCAACATTTTCAGGCTTCATATGCTTTTGCTCTTTTGCTGCTCTTCTCTCCTTCAGCTTCTCCAAGCGATCTGCAAAATAAAAATGAAAACTTTCAGGAGAGAGATGAGATTTTGCAACATTAATATGTCTTTCTTCTTCATCGTCACTACTGTCATCAGTCGGTGACTGATCAAACTCAATTGATTTTTCAGAATTATCATCCGAAGAACCAGAATCAAATGGTGTTTGATCTAAAACAGCTTCTCTTTCTGAACTTTCATCACTTTGTACACTTTCATCTGAACTCTGTGAACATTCTTCTGATGAAACAGACTTTTCTTCTTCATTCTTCATAATAACTCCAATAGACTTCATCCACTCAGTAAACATATCAGGTTCTTTCACAATCTTAGCAATGAAAGCTTTAAACTCTCCATTCTCATCCACAAACTGATCCCAGCTAAAGCCTTCAGGAAGCCTTTCATCATCTTGATTGATTAGGCATGCTTTGCTGTCGGGTGATATGTATTTGTTCCAGTTAAAACTTTCTTGATTCCCCAAACATGCTCTCTTTGAATCCTCTATCACTTTTCTACCATGAGCCACTTGTGGTTCTTGTTGTTGTTGCTGACCAACTTGTTGGTATATGGCTTTCCGGTAGTAGTCGTCTTTTCCAAACAGATTCTTTGCGTCATTCGCTTCTCTATTCTTGCATTCCCTCTTAAATGACCTTTCTCCCTGCATTTAAAACAAGTGACTTTAGATTTATCGAAACCTAAAGTAGAAACATGTGCATCAAGAAAGTCATTTCTTCCGGTAATCAATTTGAACTTCTCAGCTCTTCTTAGGACACTAGCTAGACACCATTTGATGTCCATGAGCTCCATCTCTTCAGCGTCTATTTGATCGTAATCCTCCTTTGTGAGCATAGGATTCCCGATCCGTCCTGCAACCCAAGCCTTCATAGGATAGGAGCACAGAACCAAGTAACGCCATGTGATCTTTTGCAACCTCTTCAGAAAAGCTTTGTCCATCTGGCAGATTCAATGCAATGTTGCATTGTATCACACAACCATTACCACTTTTGGAACTTTGAGAACTAAAACTTGATGTTGTTTCTTTTGGATTAACACTCGGATATGAAGAGAAACCACTGCTTTTGTTTGAACTTTGATCAACCTTTTCAGATGAATCTCCAGCACTAAAAGCAGTTTGAATCTTCGGGCTTCTTTCAACTTCTGGAATACTGCCTTTGTAGTACATTTTTACGTCTTATTGACCACTTGGATTGTTCATCCTAGCAATCTTCTGCTGTTCCAGATCTTGACTCTCTATCTTCTCAATGAATTGAGAAATTGTCAACCCATCATATACCTCAGTGTTCTTCAGAATCATCAAGTAAGTACCCCACTCTTTTTGTGGTAAAGCATCAGCTAACTTGTCGACCCATTCTTCACGATCTTTGGATATGCTTAGCATCGACATGGATCGTACTAAGTGGCAATATCGTTCAATTAGCTTCTTTGTATCTTCGCTAGGCAAACTAGTGAAAAGATCAAATTCTTTCTTAAGCAATGCCTTTTTGCTCTTAATCATATTCTCACTACCCTCAAACTTGACTTTAAGAGCATCCCAGATTGATTTTGAGGTCTTATCATGTTGTAGCAATACAAAGATGTCTTCTTTGATGGCTTGCTGAAGCAAAGTAATCATTATCTTTTCAGCTCTGTACATTTCCCGTTCTTGGTCATTAAACTCTGAGATTTGTTTTTCAGTTTGCAGTTCTGTACGAGGTAGAACATATCTCTTCAAAATACACTCCCACGATCTAAGATGGTTGGCTTGAACCCAGTTCTCGAAGCGATCTTTCCATCCGTAATATTCTTCAATGCTCATTAGTTTCGGGGGTTTTTGTGTAGTTCCGGTTTCGTTTTCCAGATTCATGTTTTGAGCAATGGACGCCGGATTAATCGAAGATGTGGCAAACGCGTTGTAAAATTCGTCACTCATCATTCATGCAAGTTCAAGCGAAATCACCTGAAAAACACTTCAAGCGAAATAAGCTGTTCAAGCAGAATAAACAGTTGAAACAAGATGACCTGATTTCGCTTGAAAACTCAAGCGGAATAAGGCCTTGCGAGCAGAATCAGGAATTTCGAGCGAAATCACTGATTTCGCTTGAATCGTTTCAAGCGGAATAGGTCTTTTGGAGCGAAATAACCAGAAATTCGAGCGGAATACCAGATTTCGCTTGAAATCTCAAGCGGGATATCAACTTTCGAGCGGAATCAATAATGTGCTCGTTCAAGCGAAATCACAACAAAAGTCCATTTTACCCATTTTTAAGCTGTATTTTAGTATGAAACTTTCAAGGGTTTGTTAATATGTAGTTTTACACAGTCTGTGAAAAATTGAACAGATTTTAACCGTTAAAATTTGTTTTAATGAAGAAAGAAGGTGTAGAATTCAGAAAACACAATGGAATTCAGCTGTAAACTGCAGAACTCCTCCTCCTGAGCTCTGATACCACTTGTAGGATCGTGTATTTGACCCGAACGAGTCGTTCAGAGGAGTTTGACTTTGTTTCAGGTGTGGAAAACAAGAAACAAAAGTAGATACAGCTTGAATATCACTTTTAACACACTTTTGATTGATCTAACACTGATTACAGTTAAATCTCACACCGGCAGCACCTCGGTATGGAAATCAGCAACTGTTACAACTGTTACCATGATTTCGCTCCAAACACCTATATATAGTGTTCTGATTCCGCTTGGACATGCCCAAGCGGAATCACCGTTCAAGCGAAATCTCCATATACGGACTCAAGCGGAATTACATGATATTGATTTCGCTTGAAAGTGCACAATCCACTTTCAAGCGGAATCACTTCAACTCAGCCTAAACTCTCCTATTTTCTCGTAAAACACGCCCTGATCTATCCTATCTAGACTAAGACTCGATACAAGACGAAGTCGACAGATGCATGTACTAACATTATATATCGTTAGAAAAACCTTGTAGTATAACTTTGTTTTGATAACCTTGCCCAAGTGATCTAGATAACATAACAATACATAATGTGTTAAAAGCACTTATATATAGGAAGTATCAGCGGCGTATCCACCATGATTTTGGCACATTACATCCACCCCGTTATCTAATCACTTCCCTAACCCAACGGTTCAAACAATATCAAACGGTTCACATAATCAAACGGTTACAAACGGTTCATACAATTAAATGGTTACAAATGGTTCACATAATCAAGTGGTTACAAACGGTTCACATAATCAAACGGTTACAAATGGTTCATACAATCAAACGGTTACAAACGGTTCAAAATGTAAAACAATGTGTCCATATACTGGATGGGCATATGCAACAAAATGTAATGTAAAACAATGTGCTATCATGCTAAGAGAACATACATAGCAAAACATAATGAAATCATGTACTAATAGTGTACTAATGAACATAGCAAGTATATGATATGAAAACATGGAAAACACGAAAGTAACAAGTAGGCACATGTGTTTCACCCCAAAACAGTTTGAAAACAGTAAAAAAGGGGACTATGTACTCACTTGAGGATGCTTAGAAGTCTTGAATAACAACCAAGCAAAGCTAGAGGGATCACGGAATAAAACGACACCTAATATAGGTAACTATGTTAATAAACGGACCTAATCGGAGGATCGGGTAGCATGAGGGTTCGTAAACCAAATGAGTGTAAGAACTCATGCAATATGGTTTAAAAAAGCCTACATACTAAAACGGAACGTATCCTAAGTGCTTTTGACCCGTTACGACCCGTTTAGGTAGCTTACGCTACTTTAACGCGTCGTTTGCGTAAAACGCGTTTGGATCGCCTGACTAGTCCTATGACAAGTAAAATATGCCTTAACAAGTCTAATATTGTTGTCAAATCAATTTAGGTGTCAAAAGTTATGTTACATATGCTTAAAATGAATTTTGGCGCAAAAAGGGTATTTTGGTCATTTACCTAAGGCATATAAACTACCTATCATACAACTACTTAAACGAAGTGACTGTTTTGGTCAAAAATTACCTAAGCAATTTAGTGATCAAATTAGTTAAGTCAGGTAGTGTGCTAGAAAGTGTTGTTAAATGTGCTTGTTAAGTTGTTTATAAAATCAGTATTCGGGATACGGCTCAGGATATCGAGCTGTATCAATGATCAAACAATGAGCAGAAAGTAAAGTAAATGACACGAGATGTACGAGGAAAGCCCTTGATCAATCTAGATCGCCGGCATAAAACCTCGGGAGCTGACAATCGCAGCTGCCTTGTTCCTTTATTGCTTCAAATATCAGGATACAGTGCAGGATGTGGTGCGGATCAACTAAGTGTTACAATATGATTTGGATACAAGTGTGGTGATTGCTGTGAACTAGAGAGTAAGAGCGTACGGAAGTGTTGGTGAAAGAGTGTGTCCCTTAAACTGATCTGCCACATCTATTTATAGTAAAGATAATCCAACAAACTATCCTAAACTTGCGGGATTCACCGGATATTCCTTCATTGAACGTTGTATACCTGGTCTTTCGGGCTCAACGTCTATTCTTCAACAGATTCGTCCGAGTCTTGAGGAGAAGAAGTCTTTTCGACCGTTAGTAAGCCTTAACCTCCAACCTGCACGTGATTAATTAATAAATCTCAGGATATTACCCAAGATGCCAGCAATATCCTCTTCCAGCATCCTGGTCACAAGTGAACAAACAAAGGCAGGATATTGGTCAGGATATGTATGCTTAGAAAATGACCCATAACAATTGTCCCCAAATATATCTGTTGGTGTACCAATCCAACGGATATATTTCGAAAACCTTATCTCGCAAACCGAGGCAATTATAACGAAACGACGTTTGAGGTGACTTTGTGCAACTTCCCATGCTTCTTTTACTCTTCACCCCCTATATCCAGCCTATAATTAGCTGAGATATCTCACATTATTATCATTCTTCTTCCAAGCAATTTCCAGGTATCCGTCTTCTCTCTTACCTTCTACTTTCTTTGAATTTCTTATTATTCGCTTGATATTTCCCATGGCATCACGAACAAGATCTCACTCGAACGATATGATCCCAACCCTCGTGAGCCAAAATCTCATCCGAGAACCAGAAAAAGAGATCTGCTCTTTTAACAATGCCGATATCGCCGCTCTGAAGGATTCCGACGCTTTTCCTACCGGAACTGTCATTCGCCCTTTTGATCGGGAAGTCCGATCAGACGCGTCATCGGATGAGTGGGTTTGCTTCTTCGCCTACCCCTTTTCTTTAGGACTCCGGTATCCATTTCCACCCTTCATTTCTCGTTTCTTCGAGCTTACCGGCCTTAGTTATGCCCAAACCATGCCAATGGTCTGGCGAGTTTTGATGGTGCTTGACAAAATCAAATCTCGTCATTACCCCAACTTGTGCATTGAAGACCTCCCCATAGCATATCGATTGAGATCTCATGGAAATAGCCGTTTTCTCTTGTTTTCCACTTCCAAAAATCCCCTAATACTTAAAGCCACCAAGAACGAAGATCAGTGGCAACGAAAGTTCTTTTTCGTGAAGAGGGACTCCATTGACGGGGGTCTTGACCTGCCAGTTAGATGGCTAACCAAGGGTAGGATCTAGGGTTTTAGGAGCATCCCCAAATATATTCTTAACTGTATTCTGACTGATATCCTAATTTTCGTGCAGCGAATTTCAGAGACCTAGCACCCCCAAGTGCAGAATCACAATCCAGGATCAAAGAGATTTACCATCTTCCTGCCGCCGAAAGAACCTTCTCCCTGTCTCTCAC
Organism: Helianthus annuus; assembly: GCF_002127325.2. NCBI lineage: Eukaryota > Viridiplantae > Streptophyta > Magnoliopsida > Asterales > Asteraceae > Helianthus > Helianthus annuus. The sequence continues at coordinate 20,933,398 of NC_035439.2, forward strand.
AAGCTCAAGTCAGAAATCCAGTTCAGAAATGTCCGGTAAGTATAGGTGAGCAAATTGACTATAAGATATAAATGACATAAATTAAACATTTCTCCCTTGACACAGCGCCGATCATCAACCTTGAAGGCTTCCAACTTGATGAGTTGGACAGTTATTCCAGCCTTGCACCCATCAAACAAGAAATTAACCCAAAGCCAACCAACACTCCAAAGCCCAGCAGTTCAAAGACCACCACCGCTCCCAAAGCTCCTCCAGCGTCCAGGACCCGGGCCTCCAGCTCCCGGAAGAGGAAGGAAGCAGATCATCCTTCTACTCCCCATGTGTTCCCATATGAGGATCACGGGTTCGTGGATTCCAGCAAATTCATGACAGGTTTCCTCAATCAGGTTAGTATTCCGGCTTATATCCTGCATTATATGCTAATTATAAATGTTAGTTTAGGCTGATACCTGTTTACCTACCTTACTGGGCCTCGAACGCCTGATATTCCTTTACGAGGACGCATGTGGCTCGAACGTCATGTTAGAGAGCCAACTGAAGAAGGCTGAGGCTACCATCGCTGACCAAGCAGCAATCGCCACCGCCAAATTGGAACATTATGAAGCCAAGTACAAGGCCATGACTCAAGACCATCAGTCCACCGTCCAGAAGATCACCCAAGAGGCTCAAGCCAAGTATGACGCAGCCCAGGTTCAACATGAGCAGGATATGGCCTCATACCGGGAGAGCCTTAAGAATTCAGTTGTCATCTCCCTCCTCCAGGCCAGGCTAAAAATGGCATATGAGGCCAAGGCTTTGGGCTTTGAATGCCCTTCCTGGAACATCAAAGTCTGGGAGATGAAACTGAAGGATCTTGGTGGCAACCCCGTGGAGCCCCCCTCAAAACCTGCTGCAGAGGAACCCACTAAGGTGACCGAGAAGGCAGGTGATGCTGGTGCTACAAAGGATGCTGGTGGAGATGCTGCTGATAAGGTTGGGATGAATGCTGGAGAGGATGCTGCTGGAGAAGACGCTGTCGGAGAGGACATGATGGAAGAGGGAGCTGCCCCTTAAGCGCAGCAATGTGGGCGATGATGGATGTATGTGCCGAGGCCGGAGCCCACTTTTTAATTTCGTGGTTGTGGTTGTATAAACAATTTACTTTTCCCGTCTTTGAACAATTTACATTTTCTGCACTAGAACAATGTGATGACCAAAGGTGGATGGGTCCTAGGTTTTAGGACGAAGCCCTTGGTCATCAATTAGTATAACTTGTTTTGAACGTGATAACGGTTGTAGGTGGTCAGGTCCTGTTTTGAAATATATCCTGCAACCGTTACACAGATATGATAAAAACTAATCGTGCTTTTGGCGGATGGGCCTCGGTTTGAGGTGAAACCAAAAGCACAACTTTTGACTTGTTAATAATATTGTTAGTGCACCTACGTCTGCTGACTATGTCTTTCATCAAGTCTAGAAGATTGAACAAGATGGAGATGACATGGAATCCTAGAATAGCATGTTAGTATAGGGATCGCTTATTTGTACATGTCTAGGATCGCTTATGTGTCTTTGTAATGTTCTGGATCGCCTATTTGAACATGATGTGGATCGCTTATAGTGCTTTGAGGTGGAACCGCTCATACGGACATGTCGTATGAGCGGTCCATGATGTCTATATAAACCTAGGGGCGATCCAGCACATAGAAGTAGAGTATTTTCTTCCGGCGAGCCACGAAGTGCTGCCGAAGTGCTGTAAGAACTTGTAAAAGTGCTTGAAATCAATACAACAGCGATATTAAAGTGAATACGGCTTCAATTGTACCGAATTATTAGTTTCCGCCTCTTAATTCGGACGAGAGCTTCTCTGAACGACTCAAACAGGTCGGAACACGATCCTACAAGTGGTATCAGAGCTCAGGAGGAGGAGTTCTTGCCATTGTAGCTGCTATTCTTCTGATTTTCTACACTTTCTTCATTTTTAAAAAAAATTTTCACGGTGAAATCGGCTCAAATTTGCACAGTATGTTCGGAATCATAGACTAATAAAGCCTTGAAAGTTTCAGCTTCAAATTCGACCTAGAAAGGTGTTTATTTTGGTGAATCGCTTTTTCGGATCGCTCATTAGGTGACGTAAGCCTTGGGATCGCTCGAAATTTTTGTTCTGGATCGCTCATTCGACAATTTCAGAACCGCTTATTCGTTCAATCTTTCTGGATCGCTCGAATTAAAAGTCTTGGACCGCTCGAACAAAGTGTTGTGAACCGCTTATTCGTTCAATCTTTCTGGATCGCTCGAATTAAAAGTCTTGGACCGCTCGAACAAAGTGTTGTGAACCGCTTCAAATTACCATTCTGAACCGCTCGAACAGACACCTTGCTTGGACCGCTTATCAGTCAACATTATTGGACCGCTTATTAGTCCGATCGCTCGAGTGGACATAGTGTGTGGACCGCTCATTTAGATAATTAGTTATTTCATTGGACTGCTCTTGTGGACTGTTGTATAAGACTTGAAATTGTTGAGAACTTGTGAACATTTGAAAGATGGATACTGAATTTTATAATGCCTTTGCTACTCCGACCTCGATTACACAAAGTGCTTTGATCGAAAATGAAACCGGAACGTCTCAGAAACCACCGAAACTCATGGATATTGATGATTACAATGGGTGGTCAGAACGATTCGGAAATTGGGTAGAAGCTTATCATCTTGATGCGTGGGAACACACCGAAGTACCTTATACTAAACCCACGAAAGACAATGTTGTGAATGGTACTCCACTAACACTTAGGGAAATGACTACCGTGGATAAAAAGAAATATCGAGATGAAAAGCTTATGGTGAGTCTACTTCAGCAGGCGATAAAAGAAGATATTCTGATCTTGCTTCAACATGACGGAACTGCATATTCAATTTGGACAGAGTTAGAAGCAAAGTTTACAGGAAGTGATGAAATGTTAAGAAACAAAATGTCGCTCATGAAAAAGGAATTTGATCTGTTTAGGGGATTGAAAAATGAAACCACCAAACAAATTATTGACATATATTGTAATTTGGTGAGAAATATGACAAAATTGGGTGTTAAGAAAGATACTGATGAGTTAATTGAAAAACTTGCAGATGCGCTTCCATATGAAATCTGGGGAACATTCTTAATGATGCTGAAGTCAAACAAAGAAGAATACAAAAAGATGAAACTCGGAGACTTCATAAAGCATTTAGAAGCCCAAGAGATGGAGCAGAGAAAGATCGCTAGGATGAAGAACTACGATGGAGAGCAGGATATCAGTCTGTACTACAAGCATGGTGCTACTGATTCAACAAAGTTTTCACCTAAGATCGAAACTGCCTACAGCGTTAAAGATTCTACTGAAGTGAAGACATCTCAGGGATCAAGCAGCAGCACAAGATTTTCATCTTTTGATCCTAACATCTCTATAACAAAGAGTGGTAGAAAACTTCAGTGTAACATTGTGTTGAGTCTTGAAAATGATCAAGATTACTCTGAAGATATTGCTAAAAACCAAATGTCTTTGTTAGGAATGATTCTAGAATCTTATAGTTGTTTTGTTGCAGGAAAGATCGGTAATCCAATGCTCACGAAAGAGGATTACGATCAAATTGATGCTGAAGAAATGGAGTTGATGGATATAAAATGGTGTATGGCGAGTGTGATGAGACGCGCTGAAAAGTTCAAACAAATTACTGGCCGTGATGATTTTCGTGATGCAAATGTTTCAGCTTTAGGTTTTGACAAATCTAAAGTTACATGTTTTCGTTGCAGGGAGAAGGGGCATTTCAAGAGGGAATGTAAAAACCGTGAAGCTACCGGTGCCCAGAATTCTTTCGGAAACAATGATTATCACAAGAAGGCCATCTATCATCAAATCACTCAACCAGCACCACAGCATCAGGCACAAACAGCTCATGGAAGAGATGTGATTGATAAAAAGGCTTGTGTTGTTAGTCAGGGAAAGTATGATAATTTTACTTGGGAAAAGTATCTTCCAAAAGAAAGCAAAGTATGTGTAGCTGAACAAAATGACGAGAAGATGGCTGAAGGATTTACTTGGGATGATTTTTGTCAAGATCAAGATTTTATGGCCAAAAATACTTCTCATGCTTTCTTTGCTAATGCTTATGATTTGAAATGTGCAGAAAGGTGCAGAAAAGTCATGGAAGCTGCTGAAGAGAGACGAAGACAGATCAGAGAGGAGGCTGAAGAGGAGAAGAGATTGAAGGAAGAAGCAAAAGCGGAAAAATTGAGGAGAGCTCGATTTTTGAATTCAAGCAAGACAGTCAAAGAGGTTCCTGAATTCGAGATTAAAGTAGAGGCTGAACCGGTCATGGTCCCAGAAAAATGCATGAATTGTGATTCGTTGATAAAGCAGAACAATGAGTTGTTGCACAACATTCACAAGCTGAAAGAATCGTATGATACAATGAACAGAGAAATCAACAAATATACAGATTCTGATGGTGAACAAGCTGAAGCTATGAACACTTTGAAAATAGCTTATCTGAGACAGCTTGATACAACAAATTATAACATTAAGAAGTGTGCAGATCTCGAGCTTCAGTTAGCGACACAAAAGATAGAAACTGAGAAAGTCAAGAAATTATTGGACAGCTACTCATGTTCTACTTTTGTTGTTGACAGGATTTATCCGGTGGTGAAAGATTTGAAGACGTTCGAAGGAGTGAAGATTTTTGAAGAAGAAAAATCCGTGACAAAAGATGAAGAAAAGGTGAAAGCTTCTGGTAAGAAACCGAGTGTATCCTACAATAGATGTCCGCCCCCGGTCGAAAATGGATATTCACCCCGAAATCCTAATTCAGAAAGAGTCAATAAAGCGATTAATCTGAAATGGGAGTCTGGGCTATCGGATAACTTGCCGGAAAGTATCGATGTCACATACACGTCATCAGACACTGATCATGAGTCAAAGTTGATAAAAAGTGTGGTCGATCAGGTGTTAGACAAAGATGACAATGAGGAGTCAAAACCCGAGTCAAAGTCTGGGTCCAGTGCGTCAAAGCAAACAGTCAAAAAGGACAAACGGGTTTATGACAAAGAGTTTTTACTTTCGAAATCTAATTTGAATGATGAATCAGTCAAAGTAGCATATACTTTGAAGGGTTCTGACAAATTATATTCAGATGAAAGTTTTCCAATAAGAAGTGTCAGAATTGAAATGATTCAAAAGGTTTTCAAAATCACAGAAATTAATACTTCTGAAATAAAAGATTTTAATCTTAACGGAAAACCTAAACAGTACACTTCAAGAGATCAACAAAGAATTAACAAGAAAATGGGTTACAATTGTGGTTACAGTTTTCAACAGAAATCAAACCATAATCGTAATTTCAAAAAGAAAGGTCTCGGTTTTATTCCACCGAAAAACTATAAAAATGAAAAATTTTATAAACAAAAAAATGTGTTTGTTTCAGGGAAAACTTCGGAAGCTGAAAAAGAAAAATTATTCAGAAATCAGACAAATCAGGAATTCCTTGCCAAGAAGCAAGAAGAACCAAAGAAGACCGAAGTTATGAAGAAGGTTGAAAAGAGATCATGTTTTCAGTGTAAAGCTGTTGGTCATCTTGCGAAAAATTGTCCGAAGACATTCAGACCAAAACAAGAAATCTCAAGAAAAATGAAAGAAAAAGTTGTTGAAACAACTGAACTATCAACCCGAAAGTTTACAGGCTTTGAGAATTCAACTTATGAAAAAGGAGAATCTTCAAAGAGTGCTTCCAAACGCATAGCCAAAGAATCAAATCAGAAATGGGTTGTGAAAGGTTCAGGTAACAGTTCTGGTGATGAATCCGATTCCATAAAATCAGAGGAGCCACATGTTGAAGGAAAGGTTGTAAAGAAAACTCCGAAAGTGGACGATGTGAATTTTCCGCCACTACATGCTAACAATTACAAATCTAAAATCGGAAAAGTTGATGTTCCAAATCAATTTTATTCAGACAAGAAGAAAATTGATGTTGGAAAAACTTTCAACGGCAATGTGAAACGCATCTTTGGAAAAATGGCCAGTGGTAAGGCCCAAAGCATTCAGGAGTTTTATGCTTCCAAAGGATGGGTTTACAAGTCGGTTGAAAAGAGGGATGAAAATGATGAGGTTACACCCAAGGACGGTCAGGCTTGGGTAGATATATTTTTCCAAGAATAAAATCCTGACTTGCCGGAGATCCCAAGATGGTATTGCGGATCATGAATCGGCATCTTTCTAAATCTGTTTGTGAAGTTGCAGGACTTGCCGGAACTCCCAGGTTTGTAAGCGAGGAGTAGGAATCGGCATCTTGAGAATTCAACCTAAAGATGGTAATTGGTTGAAAAACAGGTTTGAAGAGCTTGAATTGCTAAACTTACAAGTGGTTGTATGGTAGTAATTGGTGTAGATCTTACAAGTGGTTAAATCAGGGTCATTAAATTGGACTTGATTTAATTATCATTCAAGAATTTGGTAAACAAAGTGATGATTTGAACCCCATTTTACAAAAGATAAAACAACTAAACTTATTTTCCGGAAAAAACCATTCTGATTAAAACAAACTTAAGTGTTTTGAAATCATTATGGGAAAATAGTTTGTTGTGAGGGGGAGTTCTGATTGTTTAAGCCAAACGGATGGAGAATTGAAGTGTTTTGATATCAGTTGTCATGTTCTGTACAGTTTGTTTTCAATTTTCTTTAGATGTATTTGAATTTTAGGGGGAGTAAGAATTTTTAGAAAATCCAAAAACATCAGAAAATTTGAAAAAGCCAAAAACATGATAAAAATGAAAAATGAGTTTTTGTTGCGTAAAAGAGGAAATGATAGTACATCAGTGAACTATCACAGCACACTAAAGAATTGGAAAGTCAAAATGTGATAAACGATCTTACTGCGGATGTGTCAGTAGATTTTCGCACATTTAGTAAATTGAAACGAGATATAAACCTAAATCAAACTTGCTTGATTCGTGGGTAACTATTCTTGGATATATGGGTAACCCCCGAAATCTTGTTTGAAAGGTCCCGTATTCTGAGATACTAGGTCTTTATGCTCAGTGATATCTGGGGTATTATTCTGGGACTTCTGCTGTATGGAAATACTGACCTAGTCCCCGAATAATACTTTCTGCAAAAAGCTTTGAAATATAAGCGCCGCCCTCAGCAAACTGATTAAACAATAAAATTGGTAATCTTTGCTGTTGTAACAAAAGATCCTCTAAAGGGGACCCACCAAAAGTCGAAGCCGTCATCTCTCTGCGTATACGGAAGTATCGACCTGAGCTCTCACGGCCCTCGCACATTACCCCTTTACAGATATCATCTGTGGTATACTCACCTGTAAGACTGAATATTTGGGATCTGGATACGGGAGTATATTCGAGTGGAGTGATACACAATTAAGGTTAAGTCTTTAAAACATTAATATCGTATCTCGAATCGATTGAAATTTGTGTTGAAAATTTAAGTGGACAAACATACTGACAATCTAGGTAAATTGTTTAGAACTTAATATGTAATCAAGCTTAACGGTGTTTGTGATATGTTTCATAACTGATATGATCCTCTTGCACAAACTCACAAAAATAGTGTCTGTAAATATTTCATTTTCCGCATTTACTTTCATTCCTGAAAATCCAAAAATATTTTTAGTGTGTTTTAGCATAAATTTTGGAAAATCAAAAAGATTTTCGACAATTGATGTTGAGATGCTGATTTTCGAAATTCAAAGTGCTAAACTTGAAGAACTGGTTTGGGGAGTGTTTGAGAGTTAAATGATGAAGTTGTTTTTGATAAAAACCAGAAATGTTCTTGAATGCAAAATCATTATTGCTAATTGGTTCGTCATAGTTTCTAAAATTATTGAAAAGTTTTAATCTTTGTAGAAACTTATGGATGGGTAGAGATTGTGCAGGTGTTAAAAAGCCAGGTTTCAATCCAGAACCTGATGGGAGCCTGTTAAAGATCTTAGAACCTAATGAAGTTTGAATTCCAGACTACGATCCCAGCTATGTGAGAGGGGGAGTCTGAAGACACAGTGCCTATATTCAAGAGAGAAAAAATTTGTTGATGATGGAGATAGAGAACCAGGATTCTTGGATTGACAAATATTTCAGAAGCAGACTGTGACTGATGAAGATTGTAGATTGCAGACTGGAATGAAGACATTGATGAAAAACTCCGTCAACATCCGAGGGGGAGTTTGTTAGTGCACCTACGTCTGCTGACTACGTCTTTCATCAAGTCTAGAAGATTGAACAAGATGGAGATGACATGGAATCCTAGAATAGCATGTTAGTATAGGGATCGCTTATTTGTACATGTCTAGGATCGCTTATGTGTCTTTGTAATGTTCTGGATCGCCTATTTGAACATGATGTGGATCGCTTATAGTGCTTTGAGGTGGAACCGCTCATACGGACATGTCGTATGAGCGGTCCATGATGTCTATATAAACCTAGGGGCGATCCAGCACATAGAAGTAGAGTATTTTCTTCCGGCGAGCCACGAAGTGCTGCCGAAGTGCTGTAAGAACTTGTAAAAGTGCTTGAAATCAATACAACAGCGATATTAAAGTGAATACGGCTTCAATTGTACCGAATTATTAGTTTCCGCCTCTTAATTCGGACGAGAGCTTCTCTGAACGACTCAAACAGGTCGGAACACGATCCTACAAATATAACTATCTTTTGACTTATTTTTTGTTACCTTGCATTACTTAGCGTAACTCTTAGCTTTGCAAAAAATTCCATACTGTTATCTTATAAGATATCCTGATCAGTATCCTCAGCAATATACTGTAAAACCTTTTATTAGATAGAACTTACAAACATCGCTTCAGCTTCGTAGAAAGTTTTAGATAAACGACCAGTTCCAAACTATCATTAGTTTCAAACACCCTAATCAAATATTCTGAAAAAGACTTTGAGAATATATCAGGATACTTGTCCTTTTTATAAAACATAATGTCACTAAAAACTTAAACGATGTTCATAAAGGAAAGATCATACCAGAAATAGGGTATAAACCTATTACCAAACTTCAGTCCCTTTGCAATTCTTCCCATAACGATGTCCCCAGTGCAAGGTATTTAGTGCATTACTTCCACATCCCAGCTTTTTAGCTTTTGCACCACCACCTTAATGGGAATGTCCCCTGTGTACAATGCCTTCAAATACTTTAGAAATCTTCTGAATGTTAGTTTCCATTGTCTAGGCAATTTTTTATGTCCTAAGGGCAAAACCCAAGGATGTACTGGAGATAAATCCCTTGTATCCTGGGGAAAATCCCAAATTTTCATGCGCTACAGGCGGGAGTGTATAAACTCCAAGACTTAGAAAGGTGAAAACCTTTAAACCTTAGAGAGTATGAAAATACCCTTTCGTGAGAGAGGGTGATCAATCCTCATATACCTTTAGGATTCAGGATATAGCCAACAGCAACGAAATTGTCAGCCACTTTTACATGGACTGGTCCCGCCACCTTGAACTATCCCTGAATAACTTGCGCTCCAGGCGGGGTGTTTAAACCCAATTCGGAAGAAAGGTGAATACCTTTAAACCTGTGAAGGGATCAATATCCCTTAAACGTGAGAGAGGGGGCCAATCCTCTAATCTTTCGAGTTATCCTGAGCACATATCCTGGAGCTACATCCTGAAACATATCTTGCAAAACAACTGTAAACTAAGGTGGGTGTTAGCTTGGCTAACACCCCTCCGATGCTTAAGTCAGTATTGGGTTACAAAGAATAAATTAAACCAAACATATTTAAAAAAAGGTAGAAATCATACCATCCTGAGTTAGAAATTAAATTCTAAACTCACTTGAAATAGAGCTTGAGGTGTATAGCATTCCAGGACCTCGGTAGCATATCCCCCTCCATATTCTTAAGTCTGTATGCTCCTTTTCCTGCTTCTGATTCAACCTTGTATGGTCCTTCCCATTTTGGGGCTAGCTTGCCATCGGCAGGATTAGTAGTATTCTGAAAAGCCTTTCTTAGCACCCAATCTCCAACCTTAAACCTTCTGGTCCTAATGTTCTTGTTATATGCCCTGGATATTCTCTGTTGATATGCTGCCATCCTTAGCCTTGCCGCATCTCTTTTTTCATATATAGTGTCTAAATCTTGACACAAGGCTTCAGGATTCTGCTCAGGATCACTTAGGGTAGATCTTACAGTGGGCATTGTCATTTCTGTCGGGATTACTGCCTCTGCTCCAAATACTAAGGAAAATAGAGTTTGCCCAGTAGCATTCTTCACAGTTGTCCTGTCAGCCCATAGGACAAATGGTAATTCTTCTGCCCATCTTCCCTTCTTAGCCCCAAGTCTCTTTTTCAAATTGCTGACAATTATCTTGTTTGAGGATTCTGCCTGCCCATTCGCTTGAGGGTGTACTGGAGTGGATGTTATCATTTTGATCCCCCAACTCTTGCAGAAATCAGTGGTCCTCTTGCTTATAAACTGGGACCCATTATCACAGATGATTTCAGCTGGTACCCCAAACCTGGTTAGGATATTCCTTTTTATGAAGGATACTACTTCCTGGTCTCTAACTTGGACAAAGGCTTCAGCTTCAACCCACTTAGAGAAATAATCCGTCATTGCTAGCATAAAGACTTTTCCTCCCGGGGCCTTTGGTAATTTTCCTACTATATCCATCCCCCACTTCATAAATGGCCAAGGGGAAACAATAGGATATAACGGTTCAGTGGGCTGATGCAATATGTTACTATGTCTTTGGCACGCATCACATCTTCGAGCATACTCTGCGGCATCTTTTCTCATTGTTGGCCAATAATATCCTGTCCTTAATACTTTCGAAAATAATGACCTGCCCCCAGCATGGTTACCACAATCCCCTTCATGTATATCCCGAAGTACTTCCTTGGCTTCAGGATCCTCCAAGCATCTCAAGTATGGTCCTGCAAGAGATTTCTTATATAAAATATTATTTATAATAGTGAATCGTGATACCTTCATCCTAAACGCCTTAGGATTTTCATCTTCGGGGATATGTCCTTCCTTGAGATATCTCATAATTGGAGTCGTCCAGGATTTAGGATCCCCTTCAGGATACACCACTCCAGGATTTTGAATACTTGCTACTTCCTTATGCTGAGGATCCGTTGCAGGATATAGGATATGTAATATCGGTATCGGGGTCCCTTCTGGTATCCTGATTGATGACCCCAAGTTTGCCAATGCGTCTGCTTCGGCGTTATCCTCTCTTGGTACCTGTTCAAGTGTAAAAATATCGAAATATCCTGCTAATTTTTTAAGAATACCGAGGTATTCAATTAGTTTCTCACCCTTGACTGCATAGGATCCATTAAAATGATTAGTAATTAACAAGGAATCAACATATACTTGCAAATTCTTGATATTCATATTCTTAGCCAATTCTAATCCACAATTAAAGCTTCATATTCTGCCTCATTGTTAGTAGCGGGGAATTCACATCTAACAACCTGGGGTATTATGTCCCCCTGTGGCGATTTTAGTAGTATACCTAAACCTACACCCCTTACATTAGATGCACCATCAGTATATAATGTCCAGGATTCTAAGTTCTCTCCTAGTTGTTGCACTTCTAGGTCTACTTCATTTTGAATATCACTACTGAAATCAACCACAAAGTCCGCTAGAGCCTGAGACTTTATTGCATTTCTAGGTTCATATATTAAATCATAGGCACTTAATTTTACCGACCACTTAGCCATTCTACCCGACATCTCCGGTTTCCTAAGCACATTCTTAACAGGATAATTGGTTTTAACATGAATCCTATGTGTTTCAAAATAATGTCTAAGCTTTGTTGACGCCATTACTAGAGCCAATATTAGCTTTTCTAGGTGAGAATATCTAGTTTCAGCATTTAACAAACTTTTGCTAACATAATAAACAGGATACTGCTGACCTTCATGATCCTTTACGAGTACTGCACTTACTGCATTCCCTGATACTGCAAGATACAGGGATAATGGTTCACCATCTTCAGGCTTCATCAATAGAGGCGCGGTTGAGAGATACTGCTTCAGATCCTGTAGGGCTGCTTCATGCTTCTTGCCCCATTCAAATTTCTTATTCTTTTTCAGGATATCATAGAATTCTTTACACTTTTCCGAGGATCTTGAAATAAACCTATTCAAGGCTGCCACTCGTCCTGTTAGCCGCTGAACATCCTTCATATTCGAGGGTGACTTTATATTCAAGATAGCTTTAATCTGCTCCGGGCTCGCCTCTATCCCTCTTTTTGTCACCATGTATCCAAGAAACTTTCCTACCCCCACTCCGAAATGGCATTTAGCAGGATTCAGCTTCATGTTGTATTGATCCAGGATATCAAATGCTCCCTTGATATCCTGGAGGTGATCCTCGGCCTTTTTAGATTTCACCACCATATCATCGATATACACTTCCATGGTGTCCCCCAGTTTGTCTTTGAACATCATGTTCACCAATCTCTGGTACGTTGCACCTGCATTTTTTAAACCAAAAGGCATAGCAGTATAACAATAAATGCCTGTTGGTGTCATGAAAGCAGTATCCTCCTGGTCTGAAGGTTCCATTTGAATCTGCTGGAATCCTGAGCATGCATCCATGAAGGTTAAGGTTTCATGGCCGGCAGTGGCATCCACCATCGAGTCTATATGAGGCAGAGGGAATGGGTCTTTTGGACAAGCTTTGTTCAGGTCTGTGTAGTCTACACAAACTCTCCATTTCCCGTTCTTCTTTTGAACCACTACCACATTTGCTAGCCATCTAGGGAATTTGACTTCTCTAATCATTCTAGACTTCAATAATCTTTCAACTTCCTCTTGGATAATTGCATTCCGTTCAGGGGCGAATTTCCTTCTCTTTTGTTGTATAGGCTTGTATGACCTGTCAATTCCAAGCTTGTGAGTAATAATGTCTTTTGATATACCTGTCATATCCTCATGCTTCCATGCGAATGTAGACATCCTGCATTTCAGAAAGTTAGTTAATTGTTCTTCAATATCCTGAGGGATATTGGTCCCTACGAGCACCGAGATATCAGGATTATCCTGGTCCAGGATAACTTTCTTCACATCCTGCTCCGAATTCTCCACGATATCCTGGGCCCGCATCTTTAATTGCTATGCTGGATTTGGTTTGGCCGAGGATTTCATTGAGGATGAGTAACATTCTTTCGCTTCTTGCTGATCACTATCGATTTTGACAACTCCCCAAGGGGTAGGAATCTTAATGCATTGGTGATATGTTGATGGAACGGCCTTCATATCATGAATCCACGGTCTTCCCAGGATGATGTTATAGCAGGATAGAGAATCCATCACACAGAAACGTTGCATCTTGTTGACTCCTTCAACATATACGGGCAGCTTTATCTCTCCCACTGTGTTCCTAGCTTCTCCACTGAAACCAACGAGCACAGTAGACTTCGAAGTGATATCCATTGGAGACACATTCATTCTCTTCAGAGTCTCCAGTTGGATTATGTTGACGGAACTGCCATTATCAACCAGTATCCTGCATACAAAATGGTTAGCCACATATAACGTTATTACCAGAGCATCATGGTGAGGATCCTGGACAGTATCCCTGTCATCAGCGTCAAACGTGATCATTTTGTCAGTTGTGAGGGTAGTCATCTTGACAGGTTTGTCTCCCCTCTCAGCCTTAGCTTCTTTTGCATGTCTCTTTGCCGCTGAATACGAAGTCCCACAAATATCGGATCCTCCCAAAATAAAGTTGATTATCTTGGCGTCCGGGGGAGGTGAGGCCGCTTGCTCAGGATCCTTTTCAGTATCCTGTCCTTTGTTGTTTTTTCTTCCCAAGAGATCTTTTAGATATCCCTTTCTCAGAAGATTGCTTATTTCATTCCTCAAAGCAATGCAATCCTCCGTAACATGTCCGAAATCCTCATGGAAGGCACACCATTTGGATTTATCCTTCCAATCAGCTTTTTGTTGATTCTTCCGAGGCCACCTGGCTTTATCTCCCAGACCCTGCATAGCATACATTAGTTCAGGTATATTAACAGAAAAACAATACTCAGATAATTCAGGATATTCTTCAGGATCCTCGTCTTCAACAACATTCACTCGCTTGTTATCATTTCTGCCATATGGCTTGGAGTGATATGGCTTATATGAGGATTCCGATTTCCTGTTAGTTGATTCGTATGTTGAGGATGCATTCATCCTTTCTTGCATTTTCTTGTCATCCTCCAACCGAATATATCTTAGAGCCCTGTTACGAGCCTCGTCGAGATTCCTGCAGGGATTCATCACAAGATCCTGATAAAAATGAGAGTCCTTTTGTAGCCCCATCTTAAAGGCTTGCACAGCTGTTGCAACATCAAGATGCGGAATATCCAAGGATTCTCGACTGAATTTGTTCACGTAATCCCTCAAGGATTCCTGAGGTCCTTGAGTTATCCTGTAAAGATCACTGGTTAGTTTTTCAAAACTCCGACTGCAAGAAAATTGACTATTAAATAAATTCACTAAGTGGGCAAATGATGTAATCGAATGCGGAGGAACATTTAACAGCCATTTTAAGGCTGATCCTGTTAAAGTAGAACCGAAACCCTTGCACAGGCAAGCTTCCTTGAGATCCGGAGGGATAGGGTTGATCTCCATCCTTTCCCTATACTGGGCAATATGCTCTTCAGGATCCGTGGTTCCATCGTAAAGCTTCATGTTCGGAGTCTGAAATCTTTTTGGGATTTCAGCATCACATATAGGATGTATGAACCGAGATATCCTGTGGCTATCCTTGGATACTTCAGGAATTGGCTGCACCACCCCAGGTACACTGGATATCATATCCTTTAATTTCTGAAGCTCCCTGGATAATTCTGACGTTACAGTTGTATCCTGCAAAGATCCAACACTGTTAGTGGCAATAACATTATTCTTATTAGATACGTTACCAGTCGGAGGATTCTGCCCATATCCCGAAACATATCCTGAGCTCCTTACGGTTGACATCCTAACCGAGGAGGGTAACTCAGGAGTAGGATTCTGAGGGAGGCTAGGCACAATATTCCCCCTATTATCCTCAGTATACACGGCTGAACTAAAGTTCAAAGCTCTGGGCTGTAATGGAGTGACGATATTCTCAGCAGGTCTGCACGAGCCGGACTTCAGGAGTTGTATCTCCCTTAACAGCATCTGGTTTGTTTCCTGTTGCTGCCTCATTTGTTCCTGCACACTCCCAAATAAGGTTAGAATTTCATCATTAGAAGCCAAAATCGGAGCAGATCCCTGAACAGTCCGGGTAGGGATAATGTCCTGAGGTTGCGAAGAAGATTGAATCCTTGGAGGAGGTGGTGAAAGCACTGGACCAGTAGTAGCAGAAGTCATAGCAGACACAGTTGAGGAACTCATGTTTGATCTTGAGGCCATTATGGATAATGTGGCAAAAAGTTTTGAAAACAGAAAACTGATTAGCGATTTGATAAAGATTTTTAGTAAAGAGAGCACCACTTGCCCCACGGTGCGCGCCAAATTGTTTTGGTCAAAAATTACCTAAGCAATTTAGTGATCAAATTAGTTAAGTGAGGTAGTGTGCTAGAAAGTGTTGTTGAAAATGTGCTTGTTAAGTTGTTTATAAAATCAGTATTCGGGATACGGCTCAGGATATCGAGCTGTATCAATGATCAAACAATGAGCAGAAAGTAAAGTAAATGACACGAGATGTACGAGGAAAGCCCTTGATCAATCTAGATCGCCGGCATAAAACCTCGGGAGCTGACAATCGCAGCTGCCTTGTTCCTTTATTGCTTCAAATATCAGGATACAGTGCAGGATGTGGTGCGGATCAACTAAGTGTTACAATATGATTTGGATACAAGTGTGGTGATTGCTGTGAACTAGAGAGTAAGAGCGTACGGAAGTGTTGGTGAAAGAGTGTGTCCCTTAAACTGATCCGCCACATCTATTTATAGTAAAGATAACCCAACAAATATCCTAAACTTGCGGGATTCACCGGATATTCCTTCATTGAACGTTGTAGACCTGGTCTTTCGGGCTCAACGTCCCTTCTTCAACAGATTCGTCCGAGTCTTGAGGAGAAGAAGTCTTTTCGACCGTTAGTAAGCCTTAACCTCCAACCTGCACGTGATTAATTAATAAATCTCAGGATATTACCCAAGATGTCAGCAATATCCTCTTCCAGCATCCTGGTCACAAGTGAACAAACAAAGGCAGGATATTGGTCAGGATATGTATGCTTAGAAAATGACCCATAACAGTGACTATAAGGTATAACCTCGGAAGTTTATTCCCTATACAACTATGGTCACCTAATGGGTTTGGTCGGATCCTAATGATCGACCAAATGGGTCGGGTTCGAAAGTATAAGCGATTGTTTAGATCGCTTACCTTACGACCCTATATAAGCACAAATCTAAAAGTGACGAGTTAAACATGTTAAAAGCATGTTTAACGAGGTTTGAAAACAAGTTTGATATCAAGACAAAGGGTCTTGATACCCAAAAGTAGTTTGGTTACAAAATACGCAAGAATACGCATTTTGGCCAAAACTACGACTCGTCACTAAGCCTAGATAACGTGGTAATCAGTAGGTATAGTCACTAGGGACTATAACCATCGTGATTACGCTCACGTTATGAAGTTTAAACAAACTTCGCATTGACCATAAACTGGTCAATGCAGAAAGTCAAACGCAGTTTGACTTTTAAGCTAAAAAAACATATAAAAGAATGAAGGAGAACTTACAAAGGGTCCACAAGAGATTTGATTTCCAAGTATTCTCAGGTATGAAGTGATAAAACACCCCAACTTAGAGAAATCTCATAATCAAATGTGGGTTTTGAACAAAGAGGGTGGGGGTATTTATAGGGAAACAAGAACCGTTAGGATTGTTTCTTGAAAAACGAGCTTTAATCCGGGCCTTACATGTGTACCCCCTAATTTGTAATACCTTGGGCACTTGAAAACAAGCCCATAGGTTCAAAAATACCATTTGCAAGCCCCCAAATCAGTTGGAACAGCTGGAAACAGGCTGGAAAATGGTTTTGCAGGTCTAACAGTTTTAGGCGGGCCGCGTAAGAGTAAGGGGAGATGTTACGCGGGCCGCCTGAGCCTCTGATCAGCAAATAAGTTTCAAAAGCTGCAGTTTTGGTCCCTGCATGCTTCTAAGCTCATTTCCGACACGTTTAAGGCCCGTTAAGCCAACTTTTAGGCCCTACAATGATGCCTAAACATAGTGGACATGAAACATGCTCATAAATATGTCGGATGTCGGTTCGTTTGGCCGTACGATCGTGATATTTGCTTAATTAGAACGAAATGCGCACGAATGCGAAAAACGATCCAAATTACACGACGGATGGATTTTTCTTATGCCAAACACGAAAATAAAATACTTTAATGCTTACATAAATTTTTGGATGTCCAGATGTATTCAGAACGTAAGATATGCGCGAAAATGCAAACTTATGCACTTTTTGACGCTTTTAGTCCCAGAATGAGCATAAAGTTTATTTTTGCGCACAAAACACCTCAAAGCCTATTTCTAAGATATGTAAAGGATATTTAGGGCATATTTAATTTATGATCAAGTTTCGGAATGTTCGTTACAGTACAAATCGGCATACTTTCGCAGTTTGTCGAAATTAGTCTTTGTAAGCGAATAAACTTGATTTTGCCACACCAAACCCTCCAAAACTCATATCTAAGTTATGTAAAGGAGATTTAAGGTATGTTAAGCCTATTTCGCTGTTCCGGAGTGTTTGTTGCATTAAACTGGTTATATTTACGCATCAGATTGCGTATAACCTTCCAGAAAGCGATTTAAAGGCCGAAATCGAACAAGAATTGATATGTGCAAACGATAAACATATTTTTACAAATACCAAGTATGAAACACAATATTTCATTAATTTGGTATTTGTTTGATGGTCATAGTGGCACAGGTGTTACAGTCTCCCATACTTTAGAAAATTTCGTCCCGAAATTTATTCGTAGGAGTCTGTCTGTGACTTTGTGTCAAATAACCACCAGAGATATGCAAGGAATAATCCTGTCATTTCCTTAATGGACATTCTTCAGAAATGAAAATGAACGGACGAAGTCATTTTCCTCAACGAGTATTCTTCAGAAGACGAAATGAAGGAATAAACAAACGGAGATTCATTTCCTTCAACGGACATTCTTCAGAAACGAAAATTAACGGACGGAGTCATTTTCAACGGATGCTTCTGTCACACCCTGGCTTCGTGGAAGCGTGGTTAATTTGGTGTGACTTCTTAATACCATAGCTTAATCATAACAAAACTATATGAAAATAAAATCATGCAAGATCATCCATTGATTTAAGTTTCAAAATAAAAGTACCACGACATTGTTTTAAAGTACCGACACACGCAACGGGAGTTACAACCTAATATCATAATAACATTGTTCAGAACTCAAAACCACAACCATAAAGCAGACGTAGTTTAAAAGCGGTGGCTCGTCCAGGCAAGAGCCACGACTCCTAAACTTGGATGACCTTATTTCTTTTTCGCAGCGAGAAAACGTATCATACCATGCCAGATCCTTAACTACCTGAAATACATGTAAGTTCGAAAAATCAACAAAAATTGTTGAGCAAGTTCATATGTAGTGAGTAAGTAAAACCTTTGTAAGTATAAAATCCTGGTATGTAGCAAATAAGGAAAAAGAGATCACCAATGGTTTGCAAGGCCATTGATATGTGTGAAGTGCAAGTAGGAAGGCTCAAACCTAGCAGACTTATGCGATGGGTACAAAGTCACCCCGAGGTCCGTTATGCTGGGCCTGGGGCTGGGCTCGCTACACCCAGATAGATCTACCGCTCCTGCCCCTCGGTCCTACCCTGAGGATTAATGACCTCAAGTTTCCGCCTACTCAATTCACATGATCTAAATAATAACCCTCCTTACGCTAACCATACCATATAAGAAATATTCGTAAACATAGTAACATGTATTTCACCCCCGCAGTTTAGAAAACTGAAACAGTTAAGAGAAAAAGGGGGACATGAACTCACAGCGGTGCGTCTATACCAAGTATGTCTCCAAGTCAAGCAGCTGTGCAACGACCTACATGTACTAACTCTATTAGACGGACGGCGGTGCCTTAGCTTTATGGTTTAAGTTTTGGGAAATAGTTAGACAACTATTTCGTGTTTACATTCTGTGCATACTTGGTAATTATTTTCCTTCCCAAGGATGGGGGATTTAATACATGTGTGTTCGAAATATATTATTAAGTCTCACTTAAAATATATCTTATTTCTAACTTCAAAATATAAATATTTTTCTCAAAAATATTATATTTTTATATCACATAATTTTCCCAAAATAATACTTTAACAAAAATACGCGTTCATAAATATTTCCGTAAAATGCGTAAGTTACGTTTTAACGATCGAGTGGTAATAATAATTACCGGTGTAACTTATATATTTATTGTGTAAGCGTTTGTTGGGGCTGGATTTTACTATAAATGATCCTTATACGTGATCCTGACAAGTGATCCTTGTTTCTTTGGCAGATAGTGATCCTCAGCCAGACTTCAGGATCAGGATCATGGGACGATATGGTGATCCTTATACTAACGGTCATTTTCGATTACTACAATATTATTTTGCAGGAATATCTAGCAGGATATGCCCTACATATCATGATCCAGGGACGCGCTTTTACAAATATGGCAAGAGCTGAATTGAAGATGAACGTTGTGCCGGATATGGAAACATGGCTTGATCTAAGGGCAGCAATTTAGGCTAGATTATCTTTATTTCTAAAGGGGTAATGAGCTGATTAGTGGTCTATCTACCTAAAATAAGTTACCTACACATGTATAAATACCCATCTTCCTCATTCGGAAGGACACACACAACATACGACACAACTCTCAACACTTAGACACTCAGTGATCCTTGTACTCAGCTCATTATCATCCGAAGTTGTAACTACATTTTTGTTATATTGAAATTGGTGATCGGTAGTTGCCATCACCCGAGGTTTTTTATGCCGGAGATCATACATTGATCAAGGGCTTTTTCCTCGTATAAATCATTGTGTCTTTGCATCTTTATCACAGAAGTGATCCTTTACTTTCATAGCCAACCAAGCATCATACCCCATTTACATAAAGTTTGGTTACATTATCCTTGTGTGATTTTTGACCAAAACAGTTTGGCGCCCACCGTGGGGCAATTGGTGCTTCATTCATAAAGAAAATCTTTTGTTCAAAATCATTTCAAAGAGTTACATGGCTTCATCATTGAAGAACACTTCCACGGCGATGTCTGCAGTCACCTCAGCACAAACCACTCTACCTCCTCCACCGGCAGGATCCCAGAGAAATGCTGAGAAGAGACCAACCCCTTCTTTCTCTAAACCTCCATCTTCTTCTGCTATGAATTCTTCTATTCCCAGTACTAGTGATGTGTTTGCTTTAAATTTGCAGATGAAGGATCGTATGCAGCGGCAGGATGAAACTAATGACAGGATCCTCAGGGAGATTGGAGATCTCAAAAGACAAAAGAAAGCGGCAGAGGATCATTCCCCACTAATGCCAAAATCCTTGAGTTTTGAGACTCCAATGGTCACCTCTCAGCCATCAGGAATCCCAGACGTACAGATCACAGGGGAGACGAGAGGATTACATCTCAAGTCAGCAGCAATGACTCAGACATCGGGCTCGTATTTTCAGCCAGCAGGATCCTATCCTCAGTATATGGGATCCTTCATGAATCCGGGAGCCTATCCGGGGGCACAGCAGTTTCAAGGATCCTACTTTATCCCAGGATCATTCCAGGGCCAAGGATCCTCCTTTATCCCAGGACCATCCCAGGTTCAAGGATCCTCCTTCGTTCCGGGATCATCCCAGATACCAGGATCCTTACAGATGCCAGGATCCCTAAAAAGTTTGCAAACAGGGAGTCTAGATGTCCATCAAGGGGACTTCATTCCCATGCAGACTATTGCTTCCACTGGTCCCTCCGTTGTTCCAGAATCCCAGCAATATGGATTCCCTAACTTGAACCCAATGGGAGGTAACACTTTAAATAATTATCCTACCACTAACCATGGATTCATGCAGGATACAGGTACCAATCATGTTATGGCCAGGGAACTACAGAAACTAAAGGACATGATCTCAAGTGTTCCAGGGGTAGTCAAGCCTATCCCAGAGATTGCAGATGGGAGCCACAAGGTATCTCGCTTTGCACCACCAATCTGTGATGCAGAGGTACCCAAAAGGTTCCATATCCCTACCATGAAGTTGTATGACGGCACAACGGATCCAGAGGAGCATATAGCACAATACAGGGAAAGGATGGAGATCAATCCTATCCCGGAAAAATTGAAGGAAGCATGCCTATGTAAAGGATTTGGATCTACTCTTACTGGATCAGCCCTCAAATGGCTGCTAAGTCTTCCCCCTTACTCTATTACTTCATTTGCTAATTTAGTTAATTTATTCAATAACCAATTTTCTTGTAGTAGAAAATTTGAAAAATTAACTAGTGATTTGTACAGGATAACTCAAAATCATAACGAATCATTAAGAGATTATATAACTAAATTTAGTAAAGAATCCTTGGATATTCCCAACTTGGATATGGCTACGGCTGTTGAAGCCTTCAAAATGGGACTTCTTAAGGATTCATTATTCTATGATGATCTTGTTATGACACCTTGCAGGAACTTAGATGAAGTAAGAACTCGAGCACTCAGGTTTATCCGGCTAGAGGATGACAAGAGGATCCAGGAGAGACAAGTAGGATCCTCAAAACAAGATAAGCAAGGATCCTTCTTCAAAAGCAACAAGTTCAAATCCTACCATAGAAACGAGAACAAGAATGTGCATGCTGTCGACCAAGAAGAGGATGATGAAGAATATCCTCCAATCTCAGAATATTGTTTTTCCGTTGATAATCATGAACTAATCCTTGCAATGCAGAATCTAGGTGAAAAGGCTAGGTGGCCCAGGAAGAATGATAAACCATCCGGGACTAAA
This sequence comes from Helianthus annuus, assembly GCF_002127325.2. Lineage (NCBI taxonomy): Eukaryota > Viridiplantae > Streptophyta > Magnoliopsida > Asterales > Asteraceae > Helianthus > Helianthus annuus. Next base: position 20,955,393 of record NC_035439.2, read on the forward strand.
GACAAGTCCAAATGGTGTGCATACCATGAGGATTTCGGCCATCTGACTGAAGATTGCATAGCCTTAAGAAAGGAAATTGGATACCTGCTAAGCAAGGGGCATCTAAAAGAATTATTGGGGAGAAAAAAGCAAAGGACCCAGGATCCTGAAAGGATCCCTGAAAAGGCTCCAGCACCTCCGGCAAACGCACAAGTGATTAACTTCATATCCGGAGGATCAGACATTTGTGGAACATCCTTTTCAGCGGCCAAAAGACATGCAAAAGAATCAAAAATGGACAATGGAGAAAGGCCTATTAGAACATCAAGTGTTTCAGAAGGGAAAACGATAACCTTTGATGAGGATGATCGCATCAACATCCAGGATCCTCATCATGATAGTTTAGTTATTACTCTCTTTATTTCTAACCATTTTGTCCGCAGGATCCTTATCGATGGAGGGAGCTCAGTGAACATAATCCAGCTTGATGTCTTGAAGAAGATGGGAATCCCAGAATCAGACATCACACCAAGATCCTCCGTGCTTGTAGGATTCAGTGGAGAAACGAAGAAAACTCTGGGGGACATCAAACTCCCAATCTACGTGGAAGGATTACAAAATTACCAAAAATTTTGTGTTATTGACTGTTTATCTTGTTGCAACGTTATCCTTGGCAGGCCTTGGATACATGACATGAAAGCAGTTCCATCTACCTACCATCAATGTGTGAAGCTCCCTAGCCCATGGGGGATAATCAAGATCGACAGTGACCAGCAAGAAGCTAAGGATTGCTATACCTCATCCATGAAGCCAACCTCGAAGCCAAGGGAGCAATAGCAATTACAGTATCCTCCGAGGAACGTCTTGGAGGCAAGGGAACAAGATGTAGATGAAATCCTCTTGGATCCTAGTGATCCTGAATCAAAAATCTATATCGGATCAGGGATCCTTGGCAAAATGAAAGAAGACATGATATCCTTCCTCAAAAGAAGAAAATCCACCTTTGCTTGGAAACATGAAGATATGACAGGTATATCTAAGGATATTATTACTCACAAACTTGGCATTGACAGGTCTATCAAGCCAATCCATCAAAAAAGGAGGAAGTTTGCACCAGAAAGGAATGCCATTATCCAAGAAGAAGTAGAGAGACTACTTCGAGCAGGTATGATCAGAGAGGTAAAGTATCCTAAATGGTTAGCCAATGTGGTTGTTGTCCAAAAGAAAAACGGAAAGTGGAGGGTATGTGTCGATTTCACTGATTTGAATAAGGCATGTCCCAAGGATCCTTTCCCATTACCCCACATTGACTCCATGGTGGATGCAACAGCGGGGCATGAACTGTTAACTTTTATGGATGCATCATCTGGATTCCAACAAATCCAGATGGAACCATCTGACCAAGAGGATACAGCCTTTATGACCCCAACCGGTTTATATTGTTATATTGCCATGCCTTTTGGACTAAGAAATGCAGGTGCAACATACCAAAGGCTGGTAAATATGATGTTCAAAGATCAAATTGGAAAAACTATGGAGGTGTACATAGATGATATGGTGGTCAAGTCAAAGAAAGCTGAGGATCACCTAAGGGACTTGGAAGAAGCATTCGATATCCTTGATAGTTACAACATGAAACTTAATCCTTCAAAATGCCATTTTGGTGTTAAGGCAGGAAAGTTCTTAGGATACATGGTAACCCAGAGGGGCATTGAAGCAAGCCCGGAACAAATCAAAGCATTAATAAATATCAAATCTCCTGCCAATGCCAAGGATGTTCAAAGACTAACAGGCAGGATAGCAGCTTTGAACAGGTTCATATCGAAATCCTCAGAAAAGTGCAAAGAATTCTACGATATCCTAAGGAAGAATAAGAAGTTCGAATGGACTGAGAAGCATGAGAATGCTTTACAAGCCCTTAAAGAATATATGTCCTCAGCACCAGCATTAGCAAAACCGGAGAAAGGAGATGTGTTATCCTTATACCTAGCGGTATCCTCAACCGCTGTAAGTGCAGTCCTCGTCAAGGATCATGAAGGTACACAATATCCTATCTACTATGTAAGTAAAAGTTTACTTGATGCCGAATCCAGGTACTCACACCTCGAAAAACTCATTCTTGCATTAATCATGGCATCCACGAAGTTAAGGCATTATTTTGAAACTCATACTATTATTGTTAAAACTAATTTTCCAATTAAGAATGTCCTCAGGAAACCGGATATGTCAGGGAGAATGGCTAAGTGGGCAGTGAAGCTTAGTGCCCATGATATAAGATACGAACCAAGAACAGCCATTAAATCTCAAGCACTAGCTGACTTTGTGGCTGATTTCAGTAGTGATCTACAAAAGGAAGCAGAATTGGAGGTCCAGCAGCTGGATGAGACCAAGGATCCTTGGATACTACACACCGACGGATCCTCAAATATCAAAGGCACAGGGCTAGGGATCCTACTAAAATCGCCACAGGGGGACATAATACCCCACTCCATAGCTTGTGAGTTCCAGGCAACTAACAATGAGGCTGAGTATGAAGCCTTAATTGCTGGCTTACAAATTGCTAAGGATATGGGGGTAAAGTATCTCGAAGTATATGTAGATTCATTATTGATCACCAATCACTTTAATGGATCCTATGCTGTTAAAGGTGAAAAACTAACCAAATATTTAGAGATAGTCAAAAAATTGGCACTTTCTTTTGTTTCTTTTAGCTTAACACAGGTACCAAGGGAGGATAACACGGAAGCTGATGCATTGGCCAACCTAGGATCATCCTTAAAAATTCCAGAAAATATAAGTATCCCTATCATCCATATCCTGGCTCCTGCTATTGAAAACCAAGTAGCCATGGAAATAGAAGAGGATACTGCAGTAATCCCTAGTGAAGAAGCTCGATCTTATTCAGGATCATGGATCCCACCAATCATGAAATACTTGCAAAACGGAGAGATCCCAATGGGAGAAAATCCTAGAGCTTTCAGGATCAAGGTATCTCAATTTACAATCCTAAATAATATGCTATATAAACGATCCCTTGCAGGACCATATTTAAGATGTATTGAAGATCCTGAAATCGAAGAAGTATTGAGAGACTTCCACGAAGGAGATTGTGGAAACCACACTGGGGGCAGGGCATTATTCTCAAGGATCCTTAGAACAGGATACTACTGGCCAACCATGAAAAGGGATGCTGTAGAGTATGCTAAGAAATGTGATCCTTGCCAAAGACATAGCAATATCCTTCACCAACCAGCTGAATTACTACACCCCATACCATCCTCTTGGCCATTCATGAGATGGGGAATGGATATAGTTGGCAAGCTCCCTAAAGCACCTGGTGGAAAAGTATTTATGCTTGCCATGACTGACTATTTTTCCAAGTGGATAGAAGCTGAAGCCTTCGCTCAAGTCAGAGAAAAGGAAGTCATATCCTTCATTAAAAGAAACATTATAACCAGATTTGGCATCCCCTCCGAAATTATATGTGATAATGGTTCTCAATTCATTGGAAGGAGAACCACTAACTTTTGTGACAGTTGGGGAATCAAGATGATAACATCAACACCAGTTCATCCACAAGCCAATGGTCAAGCAGAATCATCCAACAAGATCATCATCAACAATCTGAAGAAGAAGCTAGGATCCAAGAAAGGAAAATGGGCAGAGGAGTTACCTTATGTGCTATGGGCTGATAGGACAACTCCCAAGAATGCCACTGGCCAAACACCTTTCTCTTTAGTATTTGGGGCAGAAGCAGTGATCCCAACAGAGATGGTGATCCCAACTGCTAGAACAAGTGCTCGCGATCCTGAAGAAAATGCTACAATCCTAGCTCAGGATTTGGATACTATTGAGGAAAACAGGGATCTAGCTAGGATAAGGATGGCAAGCTACCAACAAAGGATGGCTGGTGCCTACAACAAGAATGTCAGGATAAGGAAGTTCCAAGTCGGAGATATGGTGTTGAGAAAAGCATTTCAAAATACCATCAATCCTGCTGACGGGAAGCTAGCACCAAAATGGGAAGGTCCCTACTTGATTGAAGCTGAAGCAGGAAAGGGGGCATACAGGTTGCCAACCATGGAAGGAAACTTGTTACCAAGAGCCTGGAATGCTGTTCACTTAAAGAAATATTTCATGTGAACATGATCCTTCCTGCATGTGATCCTTACATTGAAGTATCCTTGAAGGATCCTGGAGATATCGGTGATCCTTACTCAGGTAATATGCTTATCCTAAAACTATTGCATTGTCTTACTTTTTGCCTAAGGATAAGGATCATGTATCCTTCATCCTCTACTCACAAACCATTTGAGTTATGATAGTTCAGGTATCTTCAGCATATCATCAAAGATCTTCAAAAGCATCACAGATCCTCGGGTCCAACCCCAGTTATCCTTGGGATTATCCCCAGTTTCCGCCAGCAGCGCACGATGATCCTGATATAGTTCACGTCTTTGGGATCAGTACCCACTTTCGGGGCTGGCGACCTCATCGTACTGGCTATACCCAGGATCCTACGTATAATGGTGGACGCACCATACATCCGTTCCTAAGGTTTCTAACGTTTTCACGTTAGCTAAGGTTTTGACATTTTCATGTCACTAAGTTTGGATAGTTGCCAGAAAGGGCCATACTCCAGTTTACATACGATCCTTTGGGCTTGTCCCCAGTTATCCTTTGGGCTCATCCCCAGTTATCCTATGGGCTTGTCCCCAGTGATCCTCCGGGATCATCCCCAGTTATCTTTTTGGGCTTGTCCCCAGTGATCCTCTGGAATCATCCTCAATTATACTTTGGGCATGTCCCCAGTTACTCATTTATCTTTTACATTGGCTTAGTCCCAAGTTACATCTCACTTTTCAGGTTTTGGAAATCTAAACATATAAGGATCCTTAATCCTTATTAATTGTCAAAGTCTTATCTATGTTGTCTTGATTGAAGGTTAGGATCCTTACGTGGATCCTCAGGTATGATCCTTGACTATCTTTGACTATACTCTTTATCCTAACCAACCCTTATACTTTGACAACCGAACCTATGATCCTTGAACTAAAACGCTTTAAGAATTTTCAATATAAGGATATTTGATCCAGGATCATATCCTAAGTTTATTAAACACTTTTTCAAACTCTCGTTATTTTAACAAATATAGCAATTAAGAAATAAGAAGATTATTGAAGGATAACAACGCAAGATAAGCCAGAAAAGTTAAGTTATATTATTAAACAAAAGGATCATTAACCCTTTCAAAAAAGTTGTCAAAATTACCTACCCAAAGCTTCTACCAGCAATACGTGGCCCGTCCGCTGGGGTAGGTAAAGGGTGTCCATGATAATAGGTTCAAAAGTATTGCAGGGAAATTAAAAGGCGGCAGGATCACAACGGCTTCATCCCCCAAACAGAGGATCCCTCCACCATGTGTAATCCTACCTATTGTTCAAAGGATCCAGGATCCTTAACCCTAAAGAAACTACTGTTCAGAAATTACAGACCATAATTGTTCACAAACCATCAACCACAAACCACTACCAAAAAACCTAAAAAATTGGGCTCCGGCCTAGTCAACAATATCCATCATCGCCCAATCATGCAGCTTACTTCTCTGCTGCTCCATCTCCACCAGCATCTTCACCTTGATCCTTGCCAGCATCACCTCCCTCCAGCATTGGGATGTCCTCAGCATCATCGTCATCTTCCAATTCTGCTAACCTTGCCTTCCAACCTTCAACATCCCATGTGCTCCTGTCAAAGGAAGGATCCTGAGCCTCCGTAGCCATCTGCAGTTGTATCTTGTACATGGTTACCGCAGCAGAGACCTTAGCGTCTTGGGTAATGTCATGCTTCTCATAATCAAACTTGATCAACGCTTTAACAGCCTCATCTTTGACTGCCCGGATCTCCTTCTCAAGATCGGCAATCTTAAGATCCTTCAGCCCACACGTCTGTTGAAGGTCAGCAATTTGACGATCCTGATCCTCAACCTGATTGACGTAAGTCTCCATTTCGGAGAATTTCTAAAGAAGACAACAGGAAAGCAACATCAGACACATGTGATCCTCGGACTTGTCAAAGACAATTAACAGGGGCAGTGATCCTAACCTCATCAAAATAGTCAAGGAATTGCTGACGGAGAAGAGGAAATCCTTGAAGGTCATCTGAAGCCTTCCTCTTTTTCCCTTTGCCTCGGGCAGGTGCTTTAGGGGCTGAGACTGAAGGGCTGGCGGCAGGAGCCTTCTTCTTCTTAGAAGACGTGACATTGGCAAGGTCACTTATCCCAAACATGGAGGCAGATTTAACAGACCTGGCAGACTTTCCGGCACCTACACCATTCAAAAACAAGATAAGTTCCCTTGTTAAAGTAAATACTTTCACATAAAACTTATTTTCTATGAGGATACTTACTTGACATTGTGGCAGATGCAGAGGATATCTCTTGAGAATCTTGGATAATAACCTGGAAACTTCGAACTTCAGGATCAAGCTTCTTGAAAGCTAACACTCTCTCTTTGGCAGCAGGGGTCAAGTTTAAATGAGCAATGGAGATAGCTGCATAAAAAGACAATAAAGAAAAGACATCAGTGATCCTCATCATACGAGACAGGACTGATAATGATCCTTCAAGGATCCTCTACCCTACCATGAGTGACCCATTCCTCGGGCAGATCCTTCCCATCCGGGATGGAATCCCTCTTAACAAAGAAAAACCGACGTTTCCAGTTTTTATCATTCTTGGTAACTTTGAAGATAGGGTGATCCTCCCCAGATTTCCGTTTCAACAAGTACCGGTGAGAACCAAAGGTGGTGAGATCATAGAGCTCAGCCTGACATCCCCAAATCAATCCCTTCTTGCTCGATGATCCTCTCAAAGGTATATAGAACCCTCCAGATCATCGGCATAGCTTGGATAAATGAGATGCCGGTAAGAGAAAAGAAAGATTGGGTAAATGTCGGAAAAGGATATGAATACCCGATGAGGAAAGGAGTAGCAGGAAAGGCCACCCAAGTGTCCGAAACAAAATCACTCAGAGCAGTAGGATCAAAGGGTTTGAAAACAACATTCGCTGGGAAACAATGGCGAATCTTGTCTATTTGGATATCGGTAAAACAGCACCTCTCCATAGGAGAATCCTTGATAATCCCCTGGCTTTTCAAGGGACTATCCTTCTTAGAGCCTTTGTGCGGTGAATTCCGAAGAAGCATGTTCGAGACAAAAAACAGAGTAAAAGCAAGAAAGAACAGAGCAAAGAAGAGAAAGAGGAGGATGATACCTGATCAAGAGTCTTCAACGATGGTTATAAAGGGAGATACTTCGAATTTAAATACAAAATGATCCTAACCCTATCTCCTATTTATAATGATGATTTGCAGGGATCGTCACATCAGTGACGTAAATATCACAACGGCTAGTCCATATGTAACGGCTAGTAACCCGGAATCGTCCGTTAGAGATAAGCTCAAAACAAAATATAACTCATCTATTTACAATTAACTCCTTATATTTTGGGGGCAATTGTTGGGGCTGGATTTTACTATAAATGATCCTTATACGTGATCCTGACAAGTGATCCTTGTTTCTTTGGCAGATAGTGATCCTCAGCCAGACTTCAGGATCAGGATCATGGGACGATATGGTGATCCTTATACTAACGGTCATTTTCGATTACTACAATATTATTTTGCAGGAATATCTAGCAGGATATGCCCTACATATCATGATCCAGGGACGCGCTTTTCCAAATATGGCAAGAGCTGAATTGAAGATGAACGTTGTGCCGGATATGGAAACATGGCTTGATCTAAGGGCAGCAATTTAGGCTAGATTATCTTTATTTCTAAAGGGGTAATGAGCTGATTAGTGGTCTATCTACCTAAAATAAGTTACCTACACATGTATAAATACCCATCTTCCTCATTCGGAAGGACACACACAACATACGACACAACTCTCAACACTTAGACACTCAGTGATCCTTGTACTCAGCTCATTATCATCCGAAGTTGTAACTACATTTTTGTTATATTGAAATTGGTGATCGGTAGTTGCCATCACCCGAGGTTTTTTATGCCGGAGATCATACATTGATCAAGGGCTTTTTCCTCGTATAAATCATTGTGTCTTTGCATCTTTATCACAGAAGTGATCCTTTACTTTCATAGCCAACCAAGCATCATACCCCATTTACATAAAGTTTGGTTACATTATCCTTGTGTGATTTTTGACCAAAACAGCGTTCGTATTATTTGGATTCGTTAACGTTCGATAATATTATTTTTTTACCCTAAAAATAATATTTATACACTTCACAAAATAATTGACAAGTGACGTTGTGAAAAATATATTTACTAAATATATATTTATCACGTTTAATTTTGTGAAATCCCACCTCCGATATTTTGTAAATAAAGTCGTGGCGAAACTTATATTTTGAAAACATGTCGAAAAGTATTTCTAACACTTATAGTGAAAATACTTCTAAGTGTTAGGTTTTTGGAAAAATTTCGCCAGAGTTTCCTCTGTAACTGGAGGTGGCCACGCTTTCAAGCGTATCATTTTCTTTTATAAATCAAATCAACCATTTTCTTACTCAATCAAAACAATATTCATCACAACAAACTAGTTAATAAATATGTAAATCGCATAAATCACATGAACTTGTAGTTTTCTAAAATTATGAAGTAAATCCCATTACTTTTAGCGGATCTTTATAGAAATCAATCCGATTTCGTAAAAAAAAACCTTGATTTTAAAGAAATCCCGTCTTTACATCTTCTCGTCATCTTTTACAAAAATTGTTATTTTGTCGAAACTTTGTGCTACACAAGTGTTTACACACTTGTGTGTTCTGAAAATCATTCTTGTTAGTGCAAGATCCGTCTTTAGAAAACATGGGTTCTTTGATACTTGGTTCTTTGAAAATACCACTTGTAGATGCGTAGATCTACTAGTTTTAAACACTATTTCATAAGCAAAATTGTTTTTACACAAGTTCATGATTTGTGTGTGATAGAGTTTCATCCTTTAACCCTTGTTACTTCTAAAACAACCTTATGTCATGATCCATGATCATGACCAACCCGGGTTAAATGATGATTCGAGCTACCACAACATAGATCGGGTCCAAATAATCACACAAATCAAATACTACAAGATTTACACAACATATAAGCTTTTAACCATCATTACAAGCATTTTTAGTAAACTTTTGTGTGTCATCTTGTAAGATTACGAGTTTTAACCGTTACATATTGTTTTAACCACTTCAAAATAGTTCGAGAAGGTGATTCAAGCAACTTACTACTAGCTCGAGGCTAGGGAAGAATCTAAGCGCAAAATGAGAGGATAAAAGCAATAGAGTGAGGTCCTTTGAGCTCCAAATGCACCAAGCCTCCTTATACGGAATCCTTGACACTTGTGTGTTCTTGAAATGAGGTGATCAAAACCGAAAAATATGATGGATGTAGAGGGGGTGTTCGGCCGAAGCCTTTGAGAGAGAGAGGGAGGGAGTGTTTTGGTGGAGAGTTGTGAATGTTATGTTGTGAATGATCAAGTGTGCCATTTCATGTTCTTATAGACAATTAGGATGATTAATATCCAAGGGTTCTTATGCCTTCTTGATACTAGGCAAGAAGATTAAAATAATACATTGAAGTACAAGGTATGTCCCCCTCTTGGGGACGGTTTGTTAAGGGGGGGGGGGGGTAGTTTGGTTAGTTTCAACTAATCATTAGTTAATAGTTAGGATAATCTAGTTAAGTTAGGGGTTAACCCGGTTAGTAGTGTGTTGTGCTTTATGGCGGGTGTTAGGGTATTCAGGGACCCTAGCTGGCTCAGAAAAAGATAAATAATGTTATTAACAATATTTTCATGTTCCGGGTATAGTCCGGTTGTTCGGTTGGATAGTAATCCGTTAAAGCGCTTAACAAAGCTTTAGAGTGTCGTTAATACCATTTTTAGTGACACAACTTATTCCCGTTACTTTGGAAAGTGTCTAGTAATATTTTCTCATGTTTTGGCACGTTATTAGTTAGCTAAAAGCTGAATTGTTTATTCAAGTGCTGAGTTTTGTGCATAGTGTACGTTTTAGGCACATCCAGTCATTGTAACTTATTCCTAGAGACGCAGTTCTACAATCCTTGTATCCCTACACTCTCTATTAGTGTAGCAACTATCTCTGGCTCATACAGGCCTTAGAGGCTATATCTGCCTGGTGCTAGTTATGACAGCACGTTCAATAGGTTATCCGTTCATTGTGCTACTGTGCTTTTGGTGCATCAAGGTTGTCACTCGGGTGCTGTAAGCAAAACATGGAATGACAGCAAGTAAAGTAGGATGCAAGTAAGTACATGTATCAGCATTCAAGTAGCAGTCTATCCATAAATTCAAGTAAGCACAGTAATTAAGCAGTAATCAATTATTAATTAAGTCGTACGGATACCTGCTTTGGTGAGGGTTGTCACATTCTCCCCCCGTTAGAAAATTTTCGTCCTCGAAATTTGTACTACCTTAACTCCTTATGGTCACGTCATGCATGTATATATATAATTAACATCGAGGTAGTTAGTCATCAAACCAAATCAATCCTTCCTCACACTTGGTGGGTCCAAGAATATTTAATAATCCGCACCCTAGGGTTAAGAAGGTGGGTGCTCATAGCAGTCGATGTTAGAGTACAAAACGTGCTTTACGTATATCCTTATGTATTCCAGCTAGCAGGGGGTCCACAAGAGAGGAGTTTCAACTAATAAGACCCTCAAATGTCCGATCACAGTATCCAAGCGAGTTTTCACGAAACATAGCACCCTCTATATAAATTCAGAAATTATCAACTCAAATGAAATGGTAAAGTGATCTGTCAACTCCCGAGTAGACGAGTGGCAAGGTTCAGTGCGTTTGAACCTTTCGAACTGTGAGGATACACCGAATGAATACAAACGAATCTGGTGTATTCCCGCTTGTTTTATAGTTGCATCAGGAATATGTAAATGACAAGTCAACAAAAGTTTATGTATTTTGCGTGGAACGGTTGACCATGATTAGCACAAGCTACAAGTTTGTAATGATACCACAAGGTATCGCAATGACAAGATTCGAAATAGCGGTGACTGAACAAATCACCGAGTTTGGAACCAGATGAAGGTGTATCGAAACAAGCCAGAAGATGAAACTAAGTACAGCAAGGCGTTTGGTTGATAACGAGAGAATCGTTAGGGGGTACACCATGATATGAAATGAATTTATGTACCTTTTGACTCAGCACGTAAGTGTTTTAAGAGTGATTTAGTTGTGATAAAGAAGACGGATTTAGGGCAAGTTGTCAAATAATCAGTTAAATCTGTGTACTAAGTGAGTAGTCAGATAAGCGCAAGCTTCAATTCTGTGAAAGTATCACTGTAAGGTATCGAAGTTTATCAACAATTTAATGAAGTCATAGACCAAATAAGTCTACTACAAAAGAATCTATGTCAAAGTATTAGAACATGATGCTCTCAATACATCATATAGCGTCTCAAATTAAACATGTGAACTGGATAAGTTCAAGCAGTTGAACCTAGTTTCAACGTAACCAAACAATAAACGTACATATCGACAAGGAAATCTTGACATGATAGCAAACATGTAACTTGAAAGAAGGTAGTTTCAACAAGTGTGTTGACTTGATATCAGAAGAGTCAACAACGACAAACATGTAGGTCATTCGAATCACAACTAGTAATTAGATTTGACAACGTAATGTTTGATCATTCATGAAGCGTTTATTCGAAATGAAACCACATGCGTAGCAAATGGTGCATGGGTTATGAAGTGATGCGTTCTTACTAAAATGAAGAAGTGACCAAATATATGAAGCAAACGTGCATTCGTTCTCAGTGAAGGAAAACAACGCGATGCAACTACTTGAGGGGAGCAGAAATGCAAATTTCTACTTGTTAGATGTGAAGGTGAAGACTTCAACGGAAGAAGATTTAAGTACTTTCGGGTTTGTTAACTGCAATGACAAGTTGGTCAAGTTAATGATGTTTGATTGAGTTGACAGATGTGGTTCCTAGATGTAAGGCTTCTAGTCTTTCTGGATTCTGTACCTCGTGTGGATCTGGTTTATACATTGTGTAGGAAGCAGTATTTTGTTTATGTTTAAGCACGATCATTGTCCCACAATTTCATCCTGGTATATTCTCTGACGATGTTCGATTGTCGATCAGTCGTGTAGTAGTAGTTGGGTTCTCATAGTCAGTTGTATAAGAGGTCCGCTAATTTTTAGCAAGAGTCACTGATTCTGGTGGGTTAGCTTGTTCGGTTCCTGGTAGCTGACGCTTACTTGAAACTCATCATCCTTCTTTTTGACGAGCAGATATGGGGTTTTCCCAACAGGGGATTTTTGGTCTGTTATCTTCCTTCTCCATCAACTTCTGAAGCTTCCCTGTCAATCCTTGCGTTTCCGAAGATATAAGTCGTTAAGCGGGTATTGACTGCCGGTGTAACGCCGGAAATTTATCTGATATGAACAGGATTAGCCGTGGGAGAGAACATTATGGCAAATCCTCGGGGGAAACCTTAGGGCATTTTGTTGTACTACGGAGATCTTCGTGCTTAGTTCTTCGGCTCCTCCCGTCCCTGACATGAGCCAGAAACAACTTATTCTTTCCACAACCTCCTTCATGCCTTCATGCAATTTGTAGTTTGTAGAGGCGTATCTTTCCTCATGAGTCATGATTGCTTCGTCGTTCGACTCCGGGACGCGGGTAACGATTCTCCGCTTGGTTGCTCGATCGCAGATTCATTCTAGTTACTATGTCGAGGTCGTTTATTGACTAGCCTCATTAATAGAGGGTCGTCTAACTTACTCTTTATTAATCTAAAAAGATTCCTAAATTCATGTGATGCGGGGCTAGGGTCGGCACTGTTATCAAATAGCGTGAATGCAGAATTTTGGGTTGATAAAGAACGTACCAGTGACCATATCTGGATCCTGGCAGGCTTTACAAGCTCCGGTGTTGGATGCTTCTTCGTGGTCTTGGTTAATCTCCCTTGGGCAATCCTTCCCAAGGTGCCCCATACCACCGCAGTTATAACCTTCCTTTCCTCTTTCCGTCTCCTGCCAACACGTTTCCCTGTCGTGTCCCCTTTTACCACAGTGGTCACACTTCCTATTACCGCACTTCCCGTTATGATGGCGCTGGCATACTTCACACTTAGGTAGATTACCCAGGTACATCTTTCCCTTTTTGGCCCTTTTCTTTTCATTTGCCTGATCACTTCCCTGAAATTTACCAAGCTTTCTTTTGTTCTTTCCAGATGTCTCCACTGGTGTTTCCTTCTTCTCGTCCGGGATCGAAAGTTTCACCAGCCTAAGTGCTTCCTTAGTGAGCTCCAGTCCTATCACATGGGCAATCACAGGGGATGGTGGCGTTGATACCATCATCAAGCTCAAGGCTTGAGGTGTTAGTTCCCAAATGGATTGCTCCATTCTCATCAACTCGGGTTCCACTAGGTACGGAACGACTCGCGCCAAATCGTAAAGCCTTTTCACGTGCTTCACCACATCTGGACCTTCCTTCTGTAGCTCCCAAAATTCTAGTTCCAACCCTTGGATATCTGACGTGATGTCGTGGTCACACAAATTTAATCCCAATAACAACTATGTAGATAGTGGCAAGTGGGTATCGAACACAGGGAGTTTGTGGAAAATGTGCTATTTGAAGGTTTATCTAAATTAACTAGATTAGACTAATTGCAAGAAAATAAATTCAAGAGTGGTTTTGATTGGTTGATTTTTAAAACTAAGAATGCTAATTAATTTGCAAAATGAAAATTTAGTTTGTAAACAATTTTAGAGACAAATGACTATCTTGAGTTTCCGGTTTGTTTCGACTTTTGTGTTAACATTCAACTAGAAAGAACTACATAGACATAGTTCATGTATAACCAATTGCAGTGATGAAAGGGGACTAAGTACTCAGATTCCGAGAACGTGAGGTTGTCACCCGATGATCAATCAACCCTTACCAAAACCTAACTATACCCATGATATCTCAATTGCCAACGGCACCAAGAACGTATGGCTTCTAATTAGTTCAATATAAGAATTAACAAGTTACTAACAATCAATCATGCACCATAACAATTAATTCAAATAGAAAGAAATTGTTATTCTAGAAATATGAAATAAAAACACGTAGTCTTACACAAACCTTCAACACAAGATAATCACCCAAGTATTTAGCCACTCATGGCTTTAACAAACATCATGACAAATGGAAAGGAAATATTGTTCACAAGTTTCACCAACAAGAAGTAACTAGAGATTTAAGTGAAAGATAGTAAAGGATAGAAGATTAGATAATGTTTTCTTTGCTCCAAGTCCCTAAATATAGCCTCCAATTCGTTTCCTCCAAATAGTAACCGACCAAACATGATTAAGCTCCATAAGTCTCCATAAAAAGGTCATTCAATGCATAAGTTACATCAAGAGCCCAGTCGGCGCCGTAAGCTACGCCAACCGCCGTAGCTTACGGCGGTCAATGTGCCTCAGTCAATCAACTTAGTGCCGTAAGCTACGCCAGGTACCGTAGCTTACGGCAAGCATTGTTCTTTATGGTAAACAGCCCCTGTCCTACGGCGGGTCATTTTGGATGAAAGGGAGGCCGTAAGCTACGGCCAGGAACCGTAGCTTACGGTCCTGAGCTTGTTTTCTTTTCCATTATTTCTCCAACTTCCATTCTTTCGCTCTTTAACTCCCATAACTTCTAGCATTCCGTCATACCTCCTAAAAGCTACATTTTGGTAGCTTTAACACCTGCACAATCCAACATAAAGTGGTTATCTAGTTCAAGCAATTAACCGAATAAAGTGTAGAATATGCATTGTATTAAGCCTTTTAAGGGTTGTCCTACGGACCACCCGTCACATCCCCACACTTACCCGTTGCTTGTCCCAAGCAACCCATTCAAAACCATTTTCAACCAAGAACGATCAAATATGCAAACCAAGCTAAAGTGCCGTCCTTTTACTAACTTTCTATCATACCACAAAGCACACCCCTCACAAAAAAAAACTCTCGGTGACAAGAAAAATTAGCATATTATGCTAAACCACTCAATGCGTATATGTGTGTGTGCGGCAATAAGCTTGTATGAAAATCAAGTTTCCTCCTAATCAATATCTAACATGCTTTTGACTCAAAGGAACTTACGGGTTGTAATGGGGCTAGGTGCAAAGGTAGGAAAATGGTGGAACATATATATAAGAGCTAATTTGATTTGACCCGGTTTTATTTCCAAAGCAAACGACTATGTACCAAAACATCATAAACTTCTAAACTACTATTGCACTAATGACTTCTTTTTGTATTTTTCTCATATTTTTCTTCTTTTTTTTTCATAACACAAAAAAAAAAAAAAAAAAAAAAAACTCAACAATATATACAAAGACACCACAATCACAACTAAATTCCTAAACCGGGTCATCTCAATAGGGTATAATTTATATAGGAAGTAGGCTTTGGGTTTCAATCGAATGGCTTAAGGCTCAAACATAGCTTTCTATGGACCAAACCCCCACCCCTCACAATACCAAGCTCATATATGTAACGTATGAGGTCCAACCCACCAATTCCCGCACTCTCACACATCTAGACGAGGCATCCTAAAAGTCCCTTATCATCTTCAAAAGCATGCCAACTCTAGGATTTAACAAGCATTCACACACAAGTTCTATTTACACACTACGCACACCGCCACTCAAGCAAAGAATTAACTCTCATATGTGGTTCAATTCTCACCAAGAAAAAGCTAAGAACGGGTGTCGGTGTGTCAAATGGTACAATATCAAGTTTTCAAATTTTTACACTTTTTGCTTGGATTTGCAAAAATTTTTAAATTTCTCAAAATTTCCCCCATTCCCACACTTGGGATACATTGTCCCAATGTATGGTTTTGAGGGAAAGATCGCTTTCAACAAAAACACCAACATTTGCTTTACATCTCGAACCCGAATTTCTTTTTTTTATTTTTTATTTTATCAACTAATACCAATATTTTAATACTAAAGAACATAACAAGACTAAGGAAAGAGTACATTGACCTGGTGAAGTTTGACACAACAGATGTTGTAGACAATCCGACTTCCTATCATCACCTTCACACAACTCTCCGCACATCTTCCCCACACTTATCTAAAAACACCATGGGTTGCCTCCCAAGCAGCGCTAAAGTTTAGGTCTTCGGCCCGACCGTACCTGATATGTCTCAAGGTGGTCTCAATGCACATTTACCTTTTTCGTTGCTGATGCAAGCACGGTGTTTGATTCTTCTATTGTGTGTGTGCTTTGTCACGTCCCATCTTTCTTTGCAAAATTCTTTAAATCCACATTTTCCTACCGAATTTCCAACAAATGCTCGGTAGTTTACTCTACACTTCACTACTTCGTTTTCTGTGCCCAACAAATCCAAACTCTCCCATAAACATAACTTATGAATGAAATCTCCCACATCATGAAGTGCCACCTTCCTAGTTTCTAAACATGCATCCTTAACACTCTTGGTTTCCATAACCACCACAGCCGGAGAGTTGTAATCAACTTTGATTGGTTCATCAAGTAAAAGGCCCTCAACTTTGCTCTCCATAGGTGGTTCCTCCACAATAATTTCAATTGTATATTCCTCATTTGGCCCTAATAATTCAGTTTCAAGTTCGGGAGGACTCACAACCTTTTCTTCTACATCACCCATAGGTGTCAGTTGTTCAATCTGCACATATATCCAGTGTTGTTTTGCTTGACGTTTTTCCAATATCGACGTCCCTGGCCTCATCTCTTTCACCTCTTTTGGTAACAAATCATATTTCCATTCCAAAAGTTCTACTCGTTCTTCCATTGACAAATGAGGTTTTATTGATTCTTTTTCAACATGAACCATGTGTCTCTTTCTCATCATCTCGTCAAGACTTTCAGATTTATGTGACTGATAGTGCAAAGTAGGTTGTTGGGTTACCCATTCATAACCATACTGATCAAATATATACTGAGCATGATAATAGTCTTTATCGTACATCTGAGGGCCTTCATATAAAAGTTGGCAATATTCATAATAATCACCGTAATCGTACTTCTCTTGGTAACTCATTTTTTTAATCCCCTTAATGTTCGCTCAATTTCCGGATCAAACGCCAATGGTGATAGCTTGTGAGAGCTGCTAGTACGCATGCACCTGTCAATACCTGCACACCAACACACCCAGCGTAAACCAGAAAAATAATAAACTTAAAAAGAACTAAAATAACACACGTTGCGCAGTACTCCCCGGCAACGGCGCCAAAATTTGACGTGATGTCGTGGTCACGCAAATTTAATCCCAATAACAACTATGTAGATAGTGGCAAGTGGGTATCGAACACAGGGAGTTTGTGGAAAATGTGCTATTTGAAGATTTATCTAAATTAACTAGATTAGACTAATTGTAAGAAAATAAATTCAAGAGTGGTTTTGATTGGTTGATTTTTAAAACTAAGAATGCTAATTAATTTGCAAAATGAAAATTTAGTTTGTAAACAATTTTAGAGACAAATGACTATCTTGAGTTTCCGGTTTGTTTCGACTTTTGTGTTAACATTCAACTAGAAAGAACTACATAGACATAGTTCATGTATAACCAATTGCAGTGATGAAAGGGGACTAAGTACTCAGATTCCGAGAACGTGAGGTTGTCACCCGATATCAATCAACTCTTACCCAAACCTAACTATACCCATGATATCTCAATTGCCAACGACACCAAGAACGTATGGCTTCTAATTAGTTCAATATAAGAATTAACAAGTTACTAACAATCAATCATGCACCATAACAATTAATTCAAATAGAAAGAAATTGTTATTCTAGAAATATGAAATAAAAATGTAACGCCCCAAAATCCGAATGTTTATAATTGACATACATTTTTATATAACGTACCCCGAAATAAGTAATTTAGACCATTTTACCTAGTTAAAGTTTATGGCCAAAACTATTAAATGAAGAAAATTGTGCCAAATATGTTAAGTGGTAAACATGAGGGGCTAGATGGATTAGAATGAAAGTGAGGGATTAAAAAGGGGTTAAACCAAAAACACACACCATGGTGCGTGTTTTGGATCGATCAGAGCAGGGGAAAAACAAGGGTTAACCCTTGTTCTTGCAAGTTCATCAAATCATCAAGGAAATGCGATGTTAAATGATTGCATGTCTTCAAATTTTCAAGTAGCTCAACATACCCAATAGAGTGGTAAGTTCAATTTTGTGTTTTGATGAATAGTAGGAGTTGGGTTTCACCCGAATCATGAGTTTATGAAACACTTTGTGTAATTGGAGGTTAAGAATATGGATTGGAGCAGAATTTATGTTTGGCCTTGGTGATTTGGTAAGATTATGGCAAAAACCCAAATTTTTAAGAAGTTAGTATAAGTATGATAATCAAGTGAAATCATACATATGAATTTTAGGGTGAATAATCTGGTTTGTGATACATGAATGGTGAATAGGTTGATGTAGGATGAAATAATCATGTATAATAAAATGATTGTAAATGTTATGTGAAGATGAACTAGTAGAGATATGCTTTATATACTTGTACATTATGCTTAGATGATAGTACGCACACCAAGTGTTTGATGAAATGTCTATGTGACAATAATATAGGAAATTGTATGCATGTTGTGGGTCAATATGTATAAAGAGTGATAATGATGTGTTTGTTAGTAAACTACCATGAAGAAGACGTGTTAGATTGACTCCATGTGGAGATTTTGTTGATTTCATTCCCGGGTAGAAGTGTGCACTAATGGCTTGCACTATGCGTTTAAATGATGTGATGCACACCACGTGGTGGTTTGATCCGCTAGTTGTGAACTTGAAGTATATGTGAAGCATATGAGAGTCCTAAAAAGAATCATTGTTGGAATAATATAAGGTTAGCTTAATACGTGTTATAGTGTTAGTTGTGGAGTTATAGAAATACTAGTATGAATGGAATGAATTACGTGTATGTGTGTGTACATAGACAAGTAATTATATGGTTGTATGTGATCAAGAATATGATTACAAAATGCATAGGATGCCGTTAGCATGGTCCACTAACATCAATATGGACATATGTTCTTGAGTTGGAAATTTGTATGCTTGATGGTTGACTTTCTGAAAAGTCAACGAATATGCGAATGGTATGGTTCGACTTATGAATGCTACTGTAAGGTTTAGGAATAAATATGTGTCATGAGTTAGGCTAATGACGTGTTAGACGTGCGTGTGTTTAATACGATGACACGACAGATTACATGAGTTTGAAATGACATGAACTTGGTTACATGTATTATGCTTGTTAGAAGTGACTATAGACTTCAAGTATGAATTATGTGATCGATATGATCGTTATCATTTACGATTGTGTATGCTAATAAGAATGTGATTTCGATGACATGGAAGTATAGGAATCATGTCGAGACGGAATCAAGCACGGAAGACTACGGGTCAAGAAGTGGCGAGGAAGCAAATATGAACACGGATGCATGAGGTAAGTGATTCCGTAATCACTTCTTAGTTGTTTTGTAATGTTATATGCAATCTAATTATATGTGATAATTGAGGTCAAATAGGAATGAGTTGTATGATGTCAATAAAGTATTAAACGGATCTTAGTTTGATCCAAGCTAGGCAGGTGTGATTAAGAAATTGTAGCTAAGTAGTGAGATTGGTTACTCATGCAAGAAATTCCTTTGTTATTAAGGATATAGCATAATTGACTAAAATTCCCTTGATAGGTATATCGGGCAAACGACCTTAGAAGTCGTTTGGAATCAAGATATTCGATTAGTATAATATTTTGGTCAAGCATGAAAATGTGGAGTATGTTTTTGTATGTCATAAACTACTTAATGCATAAATACCCATAACGGGTCAAGGTAAGCTTCTGACCAAAAATAGGTTAAAAATAGGTAAGACATCCAAGAATTTAATCCTCTATGATAAATGACGTTGATATTAAAAGGTTCATGAGGAGTCGAGGTTAAGTAATCAGATTATGTTGATAAATGCACGAACGGGTCAAATAGTTAGAAAAGGGTAATATGTCGAATGCACGTAAGTTAAGAATTTCCTTAATCCGGAGGTAGGATTTTAAGTTGATATGATAGAATGTGAATTTACAAGCATGTAGGAAGAAACGGGAGGTTAATCGGGTAAACGGTTCAAAAGTTATGCGCGTTTTAGTGCGTACGGACGACGAAACGGAACTGCAGAAAACTGCAGTTTCTAGAGGGCGTCGCCGACGGGTATGGGGGCGTCGCCGACGGGCTCCAGAAAGTGAATTTTTGTGCTGATGGGTTAATTTCCTGTCTACGAGTTTTTGGGCTACGGGTAAATGCAAGGCCTCGGCGACGGCCTCCCCAAGTTCCAAAAGCTGAAATCTTGTTATTTAAGTTAATTTATGTATCGTAGGCTTCGGTTTGTCATCCGTGGTCTATGGCGGACCTTCCAAATATGATTTTGATGGTTCCTTAGATGTTTATGAGCTATAAAGCTAAGTCTAAGACCCATGTAAATATGTATGATTATGTAAGAGGTACGCGTGATCTAGCACGTGTACATAAAGGTATGCATGTATGTAATGACGTAGGAAAGGTATGAACAAATGTAGATGTGTATGTATGTATGTATAAAGATACATACGAGTGTATGCATGTATGTAATGATGTAGGGAAGGTTGTACGTATATAGATGTGCATGTATGTAAGTATAAAGATATGTACGAGCGTATGCATGTATGTAATGATGTAGGAAAGGTTTGTACGTATATAGATGTGCATGTATGTATGTATAAAGATATGTACGAGCGTATGCATGTATGTAAAGATGTAGGAAAGGTACGTACGTATGTAGAAGTATATGTATGTATGTAATAAGACATGTATGAGAGTATACACGTATGTAAAATTGTAAGGAAGATATGTACGTATGTAGATGTGTATGTATGTATGTATGTAATTACGCATGTATGCATAATTTAGTCACGTTGAGGGTTAACGTTACTAATGGTGCACCTTGAGATTGAAAAGTAATGCAGGTACATTATTGAAGCCTCACCAGGAAATGGATACGCATGTGAAATGCTTAAAGTTTGAAAGATGACGAAATGTGAAGTGTACGCGAATGAATCTTGTTTATATAATGTGTACTAATGTTATGAATGTATGTGGTGAGTGCAGGTTATACGGATAACGGGCGAATTATCACAAGAATTGGAGATCGAAGACCGAGTCACGAGATAGATTGTAAGGGAATAGTTAAGTATGTACTATTAGTAAACATGACTTATATTTTATCTTTGTAAAAGATACATTTTAAATCGAACTTTCAAGTAAGTCAAGTCGTTTGTAATGAAAGAAATTTTATGGCACGAATTTCCGCTGCGACTTTTGACAAATACGAATTAGGGCATAACAAAAAACACGTGGTCTTACACAAACCTTCAACACAAGATAATCACCCAAGTATTTAGCCACTCATGGCTTTAACAAACATCATGACAAATGGAAAGGAAATATTGTTCACAAGTTTCACCAACAAGAAGTAACTAGAGATTTAAGTGAAAGATAGTAAAGGATAGAAGATTAGATAATGTTTTCTTTGCTCCAAGTCCCTAAATATAGCCTCCAATTCGTTTCCTCCAAATAGTAACCGACCAAACATGATTAAGCTCCATAAGTCTCCATAAAAAGGTCATTCAATGCATAAGTTACATCAAGAGCCCAGTCGGTGCCGTAAGCTACGCCAACCGCCGTAGCTTACGGCGGTCAATGTGCCTCGTCAATCAACTTAGTGCCGTAAGCTACGCCAGGTACTGTAGCTTACGGCAAGCATTGTTCTTTACGGTAAACAGCCCCTGTCCTACGGCGGGTCATTTTGGATGAAAGGGAGGCCGTAAGCTACGGCCAGGAACCGTAGCTTACGGTCCTGAGCTTGTTTTCTTTTCCATTATTTCTCCAACTTCCATTCTTTCGCTCTTTAACTCCCATAACTTCTAGCATTCCGTCATACCTCCTAAAAGCTACATTTTGGTAGCTTTAACACCTGCACAATCCAACATAAAGTGGTTATCTAGTTCAAGCAATTAACCGAATAAAGTGTAGAATATGCATTGTATTAAGCCTTTTAAGGGTTGTCCTACGGACCACCCGTCAATATCCTTCTGAGAACAATACTCCTTCCGCATTATTTCTTTCAGCTCGCTCCACGACATCGCATATGCTACAGCCTCGCCTAATTCTTGAACCTTACGGTCCCACCATAATAGAGCTCCATCTTGTAGCAATCCGGAAACGTACGGGACTTGCTGCTCTGGCGTGCAACCACTCATTCGCACAACGGCATCCACATTCTCAGCCCATTTTACAAATGCTATGGCACCTCCCGTGCCACCGAAATTCAGAGGGTTGCATTCTAGGAAATGCTGGTAGGTACAACCTGTATCCAAGAATTCACCATCACAAAAAGGTATTAGCAAGGCACTTTGGGGACTTTCTAAACATGTCGTAATGTCTCTTAGGTGACTTAAACATTACCGTTAGGTAGGTTTCTCCCTGAGGCACCTTCGCCATGTTTGTAGCGAAGAACCTCGTGCCGAGCTCTGACTCGAGAGGCGTGCGCTAACCATTCTGCCTCAGTCAGTCGGGTGATTTCTTGATGCGACATCTTCTAGGAAGAAGTTCGTGTTATTTAGGTATCCTCCGTTCAGGGAACATAAATAGTCATTTGGAACACATATGTCACACATATCTAAGTCATCATATTACACATCACGCAATTCGTCAAGCAAGTAATTTAAATCATGTTTACCGGAAGTATATCAAACAAACACATGTTTCTCAGTCATAGCGCATTACTGTTATATTGGTATCACGTCTTATGATTAGGTTTTCATTAAACGGGTAAGCACATTGCATCAAAATCACAATATTCGCACGTAATTTGAGGGTTTCGTTTAATGAAAGTATAGCAGGTAGACATGTAGTATTATAGTTATCGCACAAATAGCGTGCTTAGTGGGGACGTAGCGGCGAAGTTTTTCGTTAGTCATTGGTCATAAGTATTGCCGCGTGTTTAAAGATGATCGGGCTTTTATTATCCTCCGGCCATAATCACAGTGTCTTACAAAATGTATTACAGCAGAAGGGACATAGGGTCACCCTACCCTTGTCCAGCAAGTATATTAGTGCATATCTAAATTGCGTAGTCAGACGTGGTACTCACAAATCTCCATAATCTTGGGGTTTCTACCCAATCGTAACGCCATCTGCGTTATCCAGATATCAACATTTCTGGTGACTAAGGTGGGGGAGGAAAGAAAAGTAAACTATCGATATGCTTGAATTCCTCCGCGAACTTGTATATTCCTCGAAGTAGTCAGCTGATTTGCCGCTTAATGGTAAAAGGAACGATCATCAAAATCCTGGGGACGGTGGAATATCAGAGGTCAAGAGCATAAAAGGGATCCTGATGTACGTGGCGGATTAAGGCATGCTGGTGTAGGACGTGGTGTTTTACTTAAAGTTTTCAGACCATATGCTGTCTCATGATGTAGACCCTTAACTCATGTTTTTAGTTATGTAATGTTTTGCATTTGAAGTTGCCCTTCGAGGTGTCAGCTCAAGCTTCAACGTTCCGCGACTCATATCCTTAACTTGCAGTTGATGTTACAGGAGCAACTTATCCTGTGTGTGTTTTTCATAATGTGAGAAATGGTAAGGGTTCATAGTTAGCATAGTGCGTTTGTAGGCACCATCCAATTGGCTTATCGAGCGTTGTAGTGGTGAATGTAGCAAGTGGTGCGGCCTGGAGCATCTCTACTAGGCGCGGGTACGTCCTGACGGAGAGTGTTAGGCACGATGGCGCAACGGGCGTCATTCTTCACAAGGGAAAAACGAACCTCTCCACAAATGAGGGGGGGGGTTGCCTGATGCAGATAGATATAAGGGGTGCAACGTCTGGCAGACTGAAAAGAAACAGGATCGTGATCAAGTATAGGTGTAGGTTCAGCAGGCGCAACATCAACTGACCCAAATGGTGGAGTAGCTGGTTTGGGTGCAGGCTCCGGGCCATGTGACGGTGTGGCGAGCATCAGTGGTGAGTGTGGGAACAAAAAGTGCATCCATAGGAACTGGAACAGGGGCTGAAACAGGAGTTACAAGGGAGTGTCACAGGAAACTTCAAAGGTGGGTAACTATTGTCATCGTCTATCCACCCACTTCGGGTGTGCGCGTATCGAGGATCAACTTGGGCCGCAAGAAGCGCATGATTGAACTGTACAGGCACAGAGTCAGGAAAAGGGGCAATAACAGGATTAGCAGGAATATCAGCAATGTGAGGGGCCTCAACATGAGCATCAACAACATGTTCATCGTCCAGCAGTGGAGCAACAATTGAATGGTCATCGATAGGTACATTACCAATCAAAGGATCCACAGCGGGTACATCTGCATGAATAGGGTCATGCTTGAATACGGGGTTTGGAGCAGCTACTGGCTCAGGGGCTACGACATCTAAAATCGAATGCATGGTCAATGGGGTCAACTGGGCCAACTGGGTCAACCGGGTCCTCCATAGGCTGATCCATTGGTATAAACTCGATCTGGGTCGAGTCCTGGGGGAAAGACAGGATCGGAATTCTCCTCAACATCGTGATCGAAAGCAAAGCTAGGAGCAAGGGCAACAGAGGATGCTCTATCAGGATCTGATTTGTGAGAAAAGTGCTGCACACTCTGAGTGTGTGAAGAAGGTGCGGCGGACACAGACTCGAAGGAGTCCAGGACCGGTGAGTGAGCAGGTAACTCCTCTGCGGGAGCATCTGCGAGCAACAAAAGATCTCCAGCGGCTAGAAGGGCCTCGCCCTGAACATCATCCTCTAGGGGCTCGTCATCAAACGGATCGACATCGCCATCAGCGTCAGCGTCGAGAAGCATATCGTAGGCAGGATAAACGGCCAATGGTATGGGAGCAGGGGTCTCTACAAGCGGTAGGTCCCCGGCAAAAGGGCCATCAGCGAGGAGTAGAAGATCACCGGCAGCAATGAGGGCCTCGCCCTCCGTGTCATCCTTGAGTGGGTCCTCATCAACAAGTCGACGTCGTCGTCAGCGCCTACGTCCAGGGGCATATAAACAATAGGGTAAGCGACAAGAGGTATAGGGGTAGGGATCACCGCGAACGGCGAATCCCCAGTGATAAGGCTATCAGCGGCTCATCCGCGACATCGGGCAGTGCAAATGGCTGGAAGTCGTCATTGTTCGTGTTGGTAGTATCCGAAGTGTGTACCTCACTTTCTGTCATAATCTCATCGTCCGACACGATTGCTAAAGGATCCAAGGTGTTCGTCACTTCAGTATTTGAAGAGGAGGCCATGCCATCTTGTAACACAAACACACTCATGCACCAATAATAAATCACATAATCAAATAAACACATTAGTCACCAGTTAAGCAATCAAATAGTTCTCCTAGTCCCACTAGCCTCCCAGTCTCCTAGACTGACATTCCTAGTCCCACTAGCCAAATACTCCCAGCCTCTAAGACTGCTCTATCATCTACCTCGATCTCTTAGATCGAGCCTCGGCCTCCAAGACCGAGCCTCAGCCTCCAAGACTGAGCCTACTCTTCCTAGTCTTACTAGCCATCTACCTCGATCTCTTAGATCGAGCCTCGGTCTCCAAGACCGAGCCTCAGCCTCCAAGACTGAGCCTACTCTTCCTAGTCTTACTAGCCGTCTACCTCGATCTCTTAGATCGAGCCTCGGTCTCCAAGACCGAGCCTCAGCCTCCAAGACCGAGCCTAAAAATAATATATAAAATGTGCTCAACATTTGTTTGTAAAAACGTTTTGGATTTGGACTTAAGTGGTATGCAATAAAAATGTTTTCGTGAGAGCCCTAGTGATCATAGTCTAGACTCGAGAAGGAATCCTAGTTCGCTATGATCAGAGCTCTGATACCAAGCTGTCACACCCTGGCTTTGTGGAAGCGTGGTTAATTTGGTGTGACTTCTTAATACCATAGCTTAATCATAACAAAACTATATGAAAATAAAATCATGCAAGATCATCCATTGATTTAAGTTTCAAAATAAAAGTACCACGACATTGTTTTAAAGTACCGACACACGCAACGGGAGTTACAACCTAATATCATAATAACATTGTTCAGAACTCAAAACCACAACCATAAAGCAGACGTAGTTTAAAAGCGGTGGCTCGTCCAGGCAAGAGCCACGACTCCTAAACTTGGATGACCTTATTTCTTTTTCGCAGCGAGAAAACGTATCATACCATGCCAAATCCTTAACTACCTGAAATACATGTAAGTTGGAAAAATCAACAAAAATTGTTGAGCAAGTTCATGTGTAGTGAGTAAGTAAAACCTTTGTAAGTATAAAATACTGGTATGTAGCAAATAAGGAAAAAGAGATCACCAATGGTTTGCAAGGCCATTGATATGTGTGAAGTGCAAGTAGGAAGGCTCAAACCTAGCAGACTTATGCGATGGGTACAAAGTCACCCCGAGGTCCGTTATGCTGGGCCTGGGGCTGGGCTCGCTACACCCAGATAGATCTACCGCTCCTACCCCTCGGTCCTACCCTGAGGATTAATGACCTCAAGTTTCCGCCTACCCAATTCACATGATCTAAATAATAACCCTCCTTACGCTAACCATACAATATAAGAAATATTCGTAAACATAGTAACATGTATTTCACCCCCGCAGTTTAGAAAACTGAAAACAGTTAAGAGAAAAAGGGGGACATGAACTCACAGCAGTGCGTCTCTACCATGTATGTCTCCAAGTCAAGCAGCTGTGCAACGACCTACATGTACTAACTCTATTAGACGGACGGCCGTGCCTTAGCTTTATGGTTTAAGTTTTGGGAAATAGTTAGACAACTATTTCGTGTTTACATTCTGTGCATACTTGGTAATTATTTTCCTTCCCAAAGATGGGGGATTTAATACATGTGTGTTCGAAATATATTATTAAGTCTCACTTAAAATATATCTTATTTCTAACTTCAAAATATAAATATTTTTCTCAAAAATATTATATTTTTATATCACATAATTTTCCCAAAATAATACTTTAACAAAAATACGCGTTCATAAATATTTCCGTAAAATGTGTAAGTTACGTTTTAACGATCGAGTGGTAATAATAATTACCGGTGTAACTTATATATTTATTGTGAAAGCGTTCGTATTATTTTGGATTCGTTAACGTTCGATAATATTATTTTTTTTACCCTAAAAATAATATTTATACACTTCATAAAATAATTGACAAGTGACGTTGTGAAAAATATATTTACTAAATATATATTTATCACGTTTAATTTTGTGAAATCCCACCTCCGATATTTTGTAAATAAAGTCGTGGCGAAACTTATATTTTGAAAACATGTCGAAAAGTATTTCTAACACTTATAGTGAAAATACTTCTAAGTGTTAGGTTTTTGGAAAAATTTCGCCAGAGTTTCCTCTGTAACTGGAGGTGGCCACGCTTTCAAGCGTATCATTTTCTTTTATAAATCAAATCAACCATTTTCTTACTCAATCAAAACAATATTCAACACAACAAACTAGTTAATAAATATGTAAATCGCATAAATCACATGAACTTGTAGTTTTCTAAAATTATGAAGTAAATCCCATTACTTTTAGCGGATCTTTATAGAAATCAATCCGATTTCGTAAAAAAACCTTGCTTTTAAAGAAATCCCGTCTTTACATCTTCTCGTCATCTTTTACAAAAATTGTTATTTTGTCGAAACTTTGTGCTACACAAGTGTTTACACACTTGTGTGTTCTGAAAATCATTCTTGTTAGTGTAAGATCCGTCTTTAGAAAACATGGTTTCTTTGATACTTGGTTCTTTGAAAATACCACTTGTAGATCCGTAGATCTACTAGTTTTAAACACTATTTCATAAGCAAAATTATTTTTACACAAGTTCATGATTTGTGTGTGATAGAGTTTCACCCTTTAACCCTTGTTACTTCTAAAACAACCTTATGTCATGATCCATGATCATGACCAACCCGGGTTAAATGATGATTCGAGCTACCACAACATAGATCGGGTCCAAATAATCACACAAATCAAATACTACAAGATTTACACAACATATAAGCTTTTAACCATCATTACAAGCATTTTTAGTAAACTTTTGTGTGTCATCTTGTAAGATTACGAGTTTTAACCGTTACATATTGTTTTAACCACTTCAAAATAGTTCGAGAAGGTGATTCAAGCAACTTACTACTAGCTCGAGGCTAGGGAAGAATCTAAGCGCAAAATGAGAGGATAAAAGCAATAGAGTGAGGTCCTTTGAGCTCCGAATGCACCAAGCCTCCTTATACGGAATCCTTGACACTTGTGTGTTCTTGAAATGGGGTGATCAAAACCGAAAAATATGATGGATGTAGAGGGGGTGTTCGGCCGAAGCCTTTGAGAGAGAGAGAGGGAGTGTTTTGGTGGAGAGTTGTGAATGTTATGTTATGAATGATCAAGTGTGCCATTTCATGTTCTTATAGACAATTAGGATGATTAATATCCAAGGGTTCTTATGCCTTCTTGATACTAGGCAAGAAGAATAAAATAATACATTGAAGGACAAGGTATGTCCCCCTCTTGGGGACGGTTTGTTAAAGGGGGGGGGGGGGTAGTTTGGTTAGTTTTCAACTAATCATTAGTTAATAGTTAGGATAATCTAGTTAAGTTAGGGGTTAACCTGGTTAGTAGTGTGTTGTGCTTTATTGCAGGTGTTAGGGTATTCAGGGACCCTAGCTGGCTCAGAAAAAGATAAATAATGTTATTAACAATATTTTCATGTTCCGGGTATAGTCCGGTTGTTCGGTTGGATAGTAATCCGTTAAAGCGCTTAACAAAGCTTTAGAGTGTCGTTAATACCATTTTTAGTGACACAACTTATTCCCGTTACTTTGGAAAGTGTCTAGTAATATTTTTCTCATGTTTTGGCACTTTATTAGTTAGCTAAAAGCTGAATTGTTTATTCAAGTGCTGAGTTTTGTGCATAGTGTACGTTTTAGGCACATCCAGTCATTGTAACTTATTCCTAGAGACGCAGTTCTACAATCCTTGTATCCCTACACTCTCTATTAGTGTAGCAACTATCTCTGGCTCATACAGGCCTTAGAGGCTATATCTGCCTGGTGCTAGTTATGACAGCACGTTCAATAGGTTATCCGTTCATTGGGCTACTGTGCTTTTGGTGCATCAAGGTTGTCACTCGGGTGATGTAAGCAAAACATGGAATGACAGCAAGTAAAGTAGGATGCAAGTAATTACATGTATCAGCATTCAAGTAGCAGTCTATCCATAAATTCAAGTAAGCACAGTAATTAAGCAGTAATCAATTATTGATTAAGTCGTACGGATACCTGCTTTGGTGAGGGTTGTCACAGCTTCATCAGAAACGGAAATGAAGGATTAAAAAAATGGATATTCATTTCCTTCAACGGATATTCTTTAGAAACGAAAATAAACAAACAAAGTCATTTTCAACGGATGCTTCATCAGAAACGGAAATGAAGGATTAAACAAACGGATATCCTTTAGAAACGAAAATGAACAAATGGAGTCATTTTCAACGGATACTTCATCAGAAACGGAAATGAAGGATTAAACAAAAGGATATTCATTTCCTTCAACGGATATTCTTTAGAAACGAAAATGAACAAACGGAGTCATTTTCAACGGATGCTTCTTCAGAAACGGAAATGAAGGATTAAACAAACGGATATTCATTTCCTTCAACGGATATTCTTTAGAAACGAAAATGAACAAACGGAGTCATTTTCAACGGATGCTTCATCAGAAATGGAAATGAAGGATTAAACAAACGGATATTCATTTCCTTCAACGGATATTCTTTAGAAACGAAAATGAACAAACGGAGTCATTATCAATGGATGCTTCATAAAAAACGAAAATGAAGGATTAAACAAACGGATATTCATTTCCTTCAACGGATATTCTATAGAAACGAAAATGAACAAACGGAGTCATTTTCAACAGATGCTTCATCAGAAATGGAAATGAAGGATTAAACAAACGGATATTCATTTCCTTCAACGGATATTCTTTAGAAACGAAAATGAAAAACAGTGTCATTTTCAACCGATGCTTTATCAGAAACGGAAATGAAGGATTAAACAAACGGATATTCATTTCCTTCAACGGATATTCTTTAGAAACGAAAATGAACAAACGGAGTCATTTTCAACGGTTGTTTCATCAGAATTGGAAATGAAGGATTTAACAAACGGATATTCATTTCCTTCAACAGATATTCTTTAGAAACGAAAATGAACAAACGGAGTCATTTTCAACGGTTGTTTCATCAGAATTGGAAATGAAGGATTTAACAAACGGATATTCATTTCCTTCAACTGATATTCTTTAGAAACGAATATGAACAAACAGAATCATTTTCAACGGTTGCTTCATCAGAATCCGAAATGAAGGATTAAACAAACGGATATTCATTTCCTTCTACGGATATTCTTTAGAAACGAAAATGAACAAACGGAGTCATTTTCAACGGTTGCTTCATCAGAATTGGAAATGAATGATTAAACAAACGGATATTCATTTCCTTCAACGGATATTCTTTAGAAACGAAAATGAAAAAACGGAGTCATTTTCAACGGTTGCTTCATCAGAATTGGAATTGAAGGATTAAACTAACGGATATTCATTTCCTTCAACGGATATTCTTTAGAAACGAAAATGAACAAACGGAGTCATTTTCAACGGTTGCTTGATTAGAATTGGAAATGAATTGGGTTAATTCTAGACACATGACAAAACCTGCTGTGGTTTCTGTGCACTAAATTCCATAATTATGTACGCGTCCATAATTACGTAATTCCTTGCACAGTCAGCACAGTGCATTTCATAATGTGTAGGGGAAGAAAACCAAACCTGTGATGAGTGTGGCTAGACTACCATAGGGTCCTTTTAATTAGATCGACAAATGATCTCTTAAATTAGACCACCAAGGAGTCTTTTCAGCTATATCATCACATGATATTCCTAACAAGATTTTTGGATCAATCTGTTTAACTAGACCACCTAAGGGGTCCAATTTATAGAATAGTACTTTATAACCCAAGGGACTTAAGTACAACGTAGAAGTCCATTAAGGATTTAAGATAGTACATTTGGATATCCTACTATGAATCCCTTATACGAAGATATGGAAGATTCTACGAGGATTTGGATAACAAAAATTTGGATCACACAAAAACATAAAAGGGAACACATAAGCATATAATCACATAATTGTTTAATTTGACCTTTAATTTGTTATCTTTGGACACGAGTATTTAAAGCACACCAGGAATCCAATCCGTGGATTTCATTTGGCATTTTAATCATTTTCAAGAATCTATCTATGAAGATAGGAAAGTCTTTATAGGAATTCGGCTTTGTCCTTATTGAATCGTAATATACGTATTGAATCATACAAAGAATTCAATTAAGGGCTCCGATGAACGATACCCATCCACAAGGATCTAATTATGAGGATAGAAAGATCCTACATGGATTTTGTAATTTGTGTAACGAGAGGTGTTTCGACACCTCGCACTAGGCGTGCTTAAGTCGATACTAAAGGTAGAAAGTTCATGAGGTTGAGGCGCTAGATATGCCAAGGCGACATATGAAGCAGAATTTGAAGGTTGAGCAGCAGCAGGATTTGTAACAGCTTTGCTTTGGATTGCAAAGCGGCACAAGTTAACCAAATGTCCCCATCGTCCACTGATGTGCACAAAATGCAACATATAAATTACATTCATTGTGGCTTAAAACTAACCCTTTTTTAGTACTAATGTTGGAAAAAGTGTGCTTTTGTCTTCCTCTTGTATTTTCAGGATTAAATGAGCTCAAAATAACAAAAGAAGCAAAAAGACAGCCAAATCTAACATAAATACAAGAAAAGGAACAAAAGTGATATGCCCGACCCCCCGACAACATCTTCCCTAGCAAAACAAAGAAGACAGAAGACTGAGCACGCCCCGTGCTCAGCGAGCACGGAGCCGTGCACAAGAAGCAGCAGAAAAGACAAACTCATAGAAGCTTCTACTGCCCACCACGGGGCCGTGCCCAGCGGACATGGGGGCGTGGTCAACTTCCTGCAGGCGCATTTATTGTAACTGCGAATTACAATTAATGAAGAGAGAGAGAGTGTCAGATGGACACGGGGCCATGCCCAGCGGGCACGGGGCCATGTCCGAGCTTCTGTTCAGCCTATAAATAGGAGTGTTTGGAGCTCTTGCAACTCATCCCTTGGCACACCACCTCTCTCACACTTCACCCACCACCATCACAACACCATCATCCACCACCATCATCCATTGTCTATCATAGAGTGTGTGAGTCGTCTCGGGATCCAAGATTGATCGTAAGAGTTGTTGACAATCAAAGGCCATGTTTGCCTAAGTCTCTTACATCACTTGGTGAAGACAAGTGTTTAGTGTTATACTTTTTATTTTTAATCTTTTGCACTTTTTAATTGGTTTTGTATTAATGACTTTAATTGCTAGTTTCTTATGTTGAAGGTGATTCTTCCTTATCGTTTGTCCGTGGTGTCTTGGCATTATTTTACTGTCTATATAAAATAAAAGATTTTCACCATTCATATCTCCACGGTCTATATGGAGGTATGTTGGCTACCTGGTCGGGGGTTAAGGGAACGGTTTGGTAAGAGTCTTGCCATTGTTCAGTGTATAGATCCTGCAAAGGACCTGGGTCAAATTTAGTAGGACCTCCTTCAATACCCAAAGGTATTGGATGGCGGGGGTCCAAACTCTTTGACCCCCTCATAAGTTAAACTACTATTAAAACTTAACCCGGCTACTTTGGATTGTATCCCTGCTGACTCAGACTACTTAGCCGAGGGTAACGTCGCCTTCAAAAGAGGGGCCTACCACATTATGCATTAATAACTTAATTAATTATCTTTCAATAATCCGAACCTTTAGGATTGTATGCTTGCTGACTCAAACTACTGGGTTGAGGGTAACGTCGCCTTCAAAAGAGGGGCCTACTACAATAACTAAGATAATCTCTTAAACAAGTGCAAAAGTGCGAAAATAATCAAAGGTTACACTACACACGAGTCGTATCCAAATGATTCATCTTGTCTATCTGTTTTTACTTTTATTTTATTTTTCAGCATTTTAATTAGTTTTATTTTCTTAGTTTAAAACATTTTTCTAATATTTTGATTTGATTAGACGTTGAGGATAAACCTGTACTAAAAGTTCTTGTGTCCTTGGACGACCTCGGTATCTTACCAACACTATACTACGTCCACGATGGGTGCACTTGCCCACATGTGTGTTTAGTGTTAGTAAATATCGTGTTTTATAAATTTAAAACTTGGCTAAAAAGTGTAAAAAGGCTTAAAATATATACCTAAATTATATTACACCTAACGCACATCAAGTTTTTAGCACCATTGCCGGGGACACAAGGATTTTAAGAAAGTTAGGAATCAACGGCCTAATCATTTTTTCTATTTTCTTTTTATTTTTTTAGGATTTTCTTAATTTTTCAGCTTCTGCAGAACTCAGCACGGGCCGTGCCTGCTGAACACGCCCACCTGCCCAATCATTGGAACTGGCAATCCTGTTTTAAGTCAGACAGTAAGCTGAACACGGGGCCTTGCCCACTCAACACGCCCCTGTGCCCAAGATTCAGTTACTGAAAACAGAACTGTAAGATCCCGACGGTTGGTAATTTCTGACACAAAAATGAGTGATAATGATCTTTTTTACTTTTGGCACTCTTATGGTACGTGGTGTCAATTATGTGGAGGCGGTCAAGACAATTACCAAGAAGAAGTGTTGGGGCGCATTCAAACAACCTCGCTGCTCCCGATAATACCTTCAACTCTAGCGAAGACTTGGACGATAGTCGTCCCTGTGCCGATTGTTCCGTGAAGGACTCCCCATCGACTTCGTTCGATGCATACATAGACCTGAGCGATTCGGCACACACCTTCTTTAACGTGAGCCCGGGAAAGGGTTGGACTTGTCCACCTACATTTAGCATAGGAATCACCCTCACCGACAACCTCTTGCGTTCTCGTCTTAATCTAGATCAGTTAAGGTATCTTAGGCACTTTGGGGTTGTTGCATCCAGTAAGGAACCGCCCGATCCGGATTAGTTCCTTGAAAATAGACAAACTTCATAATCAGCCTTTCGACACGGGGTCGTGCCCAGCCAACACGCGCCCCTGTCCACCAAAGATTCCTTTCTGACCTTACGTCCGAATACGGACAAACTGTTTCAGGATCCTGCCTGCACACGGGGCCGTGTCCAGCATGCTGTCGTTTTCTATAAATGCAGCCAAGAATCCTACACATTTGGACCATCCAGGGACAGAGATTTGAAGGGATCTTCTCTCCTACCATCCTAGGTATGTTCTAAAAGAAGGTTCCAACAACCATCTTGTCCTTTCCTTTTTTACCCATTTCCTTCTTCTTCATCTTTCTCCAAAAACCTCCATTCAAGCTTGAGATTTCAAGCTTTATGGCAAGGATTATTGAGTCTTGTTCCAAGAATCTTGTTAAAAATAAGTTGTATAACATTGTTTTAAGTTACTATTGTTCAAAAAGGCTTCACAAGTTAGAAAAATAACTTAAAACTTCAAGATTCCTTGTTTCAAAACTCTACAGAAAGGTGAACACGGGGCCGTGCTCATTGAGCACGGGGCCGTATCCAAGGTACTGTTTCATTAAAATAAGCTGTTTTTGGTTTATTTTCGTAGAATGTCAAGTGAAAACAGTGAAACATCGTCCGTGCATTCAAGAAACAGTAGAAGTGGAAGAAGACCTTCCATTGAAGCTACCCTTGTACACTACGTCATGGCGCTACGGGAAGCTCTCGATGAAATGACTTCGGTAGAGGAGGTCCTAATAGACCGTATAAACTATCTTACGGTGGGGCTCCCAAATCGTTTTCAAGAGATTAACCTCTTGCACCAGAGGTTAAATATTCTTGTAAGACCTCCCATGGAACCCGTCCTCCCTCAAGAGGATTGGAACCTAGCACTTGGAGTCAACAACCCTACCAGATGGGATGACATTCCAGCGGAACCTCCTCTTGAAAATCTACAAGAAGTCTCGGTGGAAGTTGCACCTCCTCAAACCAACGCCAACGAGCCCTCCTTCCTCCTCCCGAGGGAGATAGAGGAGTGGCTCGCCGACATATGAGGAGTCCATACCCGGAGGAAGGAGTTCTATGAAGCCGCATCCAACCGAGACTACTACCTTCTCGGAAATTTTGCTAGTTAGAATAACTTGTAGGCTAGAACTCCTTGGTTTAAGCTTCTTGTGCTTACTTATCTAACTTACTAGTATTTTAGGACTATGTAATTCTCTCTATGACGGTTTTTAATGGAATGATGGTTTTACGGATGTTGTGATAAGTACTTGTGATGGTCAAGTATGACAGAGGAACCGAGAAACATAGCCCCATGCACAAAAACAGAGCCATCCGACAACAATTTCTTCATTACAATAAGCTCAGCACGGGCCGTGTCCGCCCAACACGGCCCCGTAATGCACACTCTGCAGAAGATTGCCCAATTTAGGTAACTGGACACGGGTCGTGTTCGCTGAACACGCCCCCGTGTCCAGGCTTCTGTTTCTTTTCTTTAATTTTTGTCGTTGGCACCTGAACACGGGGCCGTGCCCGGTCCCCACGGGGCCGTGTCCCGGATGCCAGTAACATAAAATTTTGCTTTTAACACCATTTTACACATTCAGTCAACCTAAAAACTTATTTTTGGACACATTGAGGACAATGTGTAATTTAAGTGTGGGGGGGGGGATGCTAAAACCTTGAATTTTGCAAGTCCTAATAACAAGCCTTACACAAAACTCTATTGGAACCGCTAATCACCCCAAATTTTTTTCAAAAATTTTCATTTTTTTTACTTGTCTAAGGTTAACCTGCGAATTCAAGTTCTAACAAGGTTATATTTTTACAAGTTTACAACCGATAGCGTCGTGATAAAAAGAACCAACATAAGAAAATTACGAAAAGGCATGACAAACTTAGTTAAAATTTGATTATATATACTTGATCACATAAAAAAACCCTTTCCCACAAAAGTGAGTTTTGAGCCTTTAACGAGCATACAAATATATATCTTTACACTAAATGCTCATTTTTCGTTTCTTGTGTGAATAGCCGCTTGGTTCGTACGACTCTAGAACTTGCCACAACAATGCATTCCCGGTCCTTACCAACTTAAACCCGAGTAAGTAAATGATGGAGGCATTAGGACTAACCCTTTTTCATTCTACACCATTATTTTTCATTTTTTACCACCTACCCAAACTCCCCCTAGTTAACCCCTTTGAGCTAAACCTTTTCATTTCTTAACCCAAAACCATCACCCTTTTTACCCACCTAAACCTTTTTATTTTTAACCCTTTCTTTTAGTAACGACGTTCAGTTTTCTTATGACTTATGTTGAAAAAAAAATTTATATCTTGATGAAACCAAAAAAACAAACAAGTTCATCTAAAATAACTTTGTTTGAAGAAAAATTGGTTCATCAAAATAAAATAAAAATGTGAAAAATAAAAAGTCTTCCAAAAACCGACGTTTGTTACGCTTTTCGCCCTTTTTACTAACCACTAAGCCAACCACCCACCTTTAGCCCAAGCCTAACCCTTCACCCAAAAAGTCCTCTTGATATTTACAAAGGTATATAGTTAAAAAGGAGGAGGATTGATTGCTTGGCAAGCCTATGGTAGAAGTAAGTTCCATGCCGCTCTCGAGTGATTCACTAAAAATACACCCTCGGCCGAGTGTTGAGTGATTCCCCCGTGAGGTATGTGAACTTGTATATAAATGGAATTTTATAAAGGTATGTTATGCCCTAATAAATAATTTATCTTATGAAACGTTTTAAATAAATCATGACGAATAGGATTGCAAATAAATAAAAATAAAACCTAAAATAATCTTGGAATTCCCGACACTCTATGACAAGCCCAAAAACCTTCTCTTCTACCCATTCCATTTGGGAGTGAATAA
The DNA here is from genome assembly GCF_002127325.2 of Helianthus annuus. Taxonomy (NCBI): domain Eukaryota; kingdom Viridiplantae; phylum Streptophyta; class Magnoliopsida; order Asterales; family Asteraceae; genus Helianthus; species Helianthus annuus. The sequence goes on from NC_035439.2 coordinate 20,992,516, forward strand.
AGCCACATTATAAAGATTTTTGCTTGAGTACAAGCAAAGATTCAAGTGTGGGGGTATTTGATGTGCACAAAATGCAACATATAAATTACATCAATTGTGGCTTAAAACTAACCCTTTTTTAGTACTAATGTTGGAAAAAATGTGCTTTTGTCTTTCTTTTGTATTTTCAGGATTAAATGAGCTCAAAATAACAAAAGAAGCAAAAAGACAGCCAAATCTAACATAAATACAAGAAAAGGAACAAAAGTGATATGCCCGACCCCCCGACAGCATCTTCCCAAGCAAAACAAAGAAGACAGAAGACTGAACATGCCCCGTGCTCAGCGAGCACGGGGCCGTGCCCAAGAAGCAGCATAAAAGACAAACTCATAGAAGCTTCTACTGCCCACCACGGGGCCGTGCCCAGCGGACACGGGGGCGTGGTCAACTTCCTGCAGGCGCATTTATTGTAATTGCGAATTACAATTAATGAAGAGAGAGAGTGTCAGATGGACACGGGGCCGTGCCCAGCGGACACGGGGCCGTGTCCGAGCTTCTGTTCAGCCTATAAATAGGAGTGTTTGCAGCTCTTGCAACTCATCCCTTGGCACACCACCTCTCTCACACTTCACCCACCACCCAACACCATCATCCACCACCACCACCACCATCATCCATTGTCCATCATAGAGTGTGTGAGTCGTCTCGGGATCCAAGATTGATCGTAAGAGTTCTTGACAATCAAAGGCCATGTTTACCTAAGTCTCTTACATCACTTGGTGAAGACAAGTGTTTAGTGTAATACTTTTTATTTTTAATCTTTTGCACTTTTTAATTGGTTTTGTATTAATGACTTTAATTACTAGTTTCTTATGTTGAAGGTGATTCTTCCTTATCGTTTGTCCGTGGTGTCTTGGCATTATTTTACTGTCTATATAAAATAAAAGATTTTCACCATTCATATCTCCATGGTCTATATGGAGGTATGTTGGCTACCTGGTCGGGGTTAAGGGAACGGTTTGGTAAGAGTCTTGCCATTGTTCAGTGTATAGATCCTGCAAAGGACCTGGGTCAAATTTAGTAGGACCTCCTTCAATACCCAAAGGTATTGGATGGCGGGGGTCCAAACTCTTTGACCCCCTAATAAGTTAAACTACTGTTAAAACTTTAACCCGGCTACTTAGGACTGTATCCCTGCTGACTCAGACTACTTAGCCGAGGGTAACGTCGCCTTCAAAAGAGGGCCTACCACATTATGCATTAATAACTTAATTAATTATCTTTCAATAATCCGACCCTTTAGGATTGTATCCTTGCTGACTCAAACTACTGGGTTGAGGGTAACGTCGCCTTCAAAAGAGGGGCCTACTACAATAACTAAGATAATCTCTTAAACAAGTGCAAAAGTGCGAAAATAATCAAAGGTTACACTACACACGAGTCGGATCCAAGTGATTCATCTTGTCTATCTGTTTTTACTTTTATTTTATTTTTCAGCATTTTAGTTAGTTTTATTTTCTTAGTTTAAAACATTTTTCTAATATTTTGATTTGATTAGACGTTGAGGATGAACCGGTACTAAAAGCTCTTGTGTCCTTGGACGACCTCGGTATCTTACCAACACTATACTACGTCCACGATGGGTGCACTTGCCCACATGTGTGTTTAGTGTTAGTAAATATCGTGTTTTATAAATTTAAAACTTGGCCAAAAAGTGTAAAAAGGGCTTAAAATATATACCTAAATTTTATTACACCTAACGCACATCATCCACCGTGGGTACATTTGAAACAGGGTATTTGATTCGATGATGACGGTTACATTGATTGCACCAAGGAGCAGTTCCCTTATACGGCTTTATCCCTGAGGCGAGTCATGGTGATAGCTAAATCAACGGTCCTCTGGAGTACGACGCCTATTCGCTGGGTAATTGCAGCACCTGGTTCGGACATTTGAGTGTTGTTGCGATGAAGAGGCATCTTGAAGATAATGGAAGGCATAGGAGGAAACAAGCGAAAGATAGTCAAAAGAGAATGACAACGCATGAAGATTGTGACCATTTGTTTGTTACCAAAGGCAAACAAATGAGACGGTGACTAATCAAAGTAAGTGGGTCATATTAATGTATCGCGAAGACATGCTCTCCTATAAGTGAACACTCACCCCAACAGTTCCCAGGTAAGAATAACTGGTCCGATTATGTGGATTTGTACGAACACTCTAGCCTTAGATAGAAAACTCAGAGTACAGGCGTCCACCCTTCCAGATTGCACGTGTTCACATTATAAGACCCAAACTTTGACGGGATCTTGAAAACTTTGAAGGTTCAAAACCTTATAATAAATCATCCTAGAACGGATGATTAGTTTTCAAAGCAGATTCAAAATTTATATTCTTATTGTGGTTGTCACTTAAGGATAAGTGACGGTATTGTTTTAAAACTAAACACAAGATAACTTGTGATAGGGTCCTAGGAAGGTTATAGTCTAGGTTAAAGAATTACTAATAACCTAATTCCCTATAACCATTGGCTCTGATACCAACTTTTCTGTCACACCCCAACCACGTAAAACAACAAAACGTGGCGGAAACGTCGGGGAGTATTGTAACAGAATCATTGTTTCACAACCATGGATTAAACAGTTTCGTTTGGTTGAATTAAATGTATTACATTACATTGGAATTAGAAACAAAACATGAACAAACAGACTTCCATTATTATTAAGTCACTAAGGCCTCGTCCATTCCTACGTGAGCATACACCAATATCATCAAATGTGGGTTTTGAGCAAAGAGGGTGGCGGTATTTATAGGAAAACAAGAACCGTTAGGATCGTTTCTTGAAAATGAGCTTTAATCCGGGCCTTACATGTGTACCCCCTGATTTGTAATACCTTGGGCACTTGAAAACAAGCCCATAGGTTCAAAAATACCATTTGCAAGCCCCCAAATCAGTTGGAACAACTGGAAACAGGCTGGAAAATGGTTTTTGCAGGTCTAACAGTTTTAGGCGGGCCGCATAAAAGTAAGGGGAGATCTTACGCGGGCTGCCTAAGCTTCTGATCAGCAAATAAGTTTCAAAAGCTGCAGTTTTGGTCCCTGCATGTTTCTAAGCTCATTTCCGACATGTTTAAGGCCCGTTAAGCCAACTTTAAGGCCCTACAATGATGCCTAAACATAGTGTACATGAAACATGCTCAAAAATATGTCAAATGTCGGTTCGTTTGGCCATACGATCGCGATATTTGCTTAATTATGACGAAATGCGCACGAATGCGAAAAACGATCCAAATTACGCGACGGATGGATTTTTCTTATGCCAAACACTAAAATAAAATATTTTAATGCTTACATAAATTTTTGGATGTCCGGATGCGCGAAAATGCAAGCTTATACACTTTTTGACGCTTTTAGTCCCTAAATGAGCATAAAGTTTATTTTTGTGCACAAAACACCTCAAAGCCTATTTCTAAGCTATGTAAAGGATATTTAGGGCATATTTAACTTATGATCAAGTTCCGGAATGTTCGTTACAGTACAAATCGGCACCATTTCGCAGTTTGTCAAAATTAGTCCTTGTAAGCGAATAAACTTGATTTCGCCACACCAAACCCTCCAAAACTCATATCTAAGTTATGTAAACGTTATTTAAGGTATGTTAAGCCTATGTCATTGTTCCGAAGTGTTTGTTGCATTAAACTGGTTATATTTACGCATCAGATCGCGTATAACCTTCTAGAAAGCGATTTAAAGCCCGAAATCGAACAAGAATTGATATGTGCAAACGATACACATATTTTTACAAATCCCAAGTATGAAACACAGTATTTCATTGATTTGGTATTTGTTTGATGGTCGCAGAGGCACAGGTGTCACAGTCTCCCCTACTTTAGCAAATTTCGTCCCGAAATTTATTCGTAGGAGTCTGTCTGTTACTTTGTGTCAAATAACCACCAGAGATATGCAAGGCATAATCCTGTCGTTTCCTTAACGGACATTCTTCGGAAACGAAAATGAACGGACGGAGTCATTTTCCTCAACGAGTATTCTTCAAAAGCGGAAATGAAGGAATAAACAAACAGAGATTCATTTCCTTCAATGGACATTATTCAGAAATGAAAATGAACGGACGGGGTCATTTTCAACGGATGCTTCATCAGAAACGGAAATGAAGGATTAAAAAAACGGATATTCATTTCCTTCAACGGATATTCTTTAGAAACGAAAATGAACAAACGGAGTCATTTTCAACGGATGCTTCATCAGAAACGGAAATGAAGGATTAAACAAACGGATATTCATTTCCTTCAACGGATATTCTTTAGAAACGAAAATGAACAAACAGAGTCATTTTCAATGGATGCTTCATCAGAAACAGAAATGAAGGATTAAACAAACGGATATTCATTTCCCTCAACGGATATTCTTTAGAAACGAAAATGAACAAACAGAGTCATTTTCAACAAATGCTTCATCAGAAACAGAAATGAAGGATTAAACAAACGGATATTCATTTCCTTCAACGGATATTCTTTAGAAACAAAAATGAACAAACAGAGTTATTTTCAACGGATGCTTCATCAGAAACGGAAATGAAGGATTAAACAAACAGATATTCCTTTACTTCAACGGATATTCTTTAGAAACGAAAATGAACAAACAGAGTCATTTTCAACGGATGCTTCATCAGAAACGGAAATGAAGGATTAAACAAACGGATATTCATTTCCTTCAACGGATATTCTTTAGAAACGAAAATGAACAAACGGAGTCATTTTCAACGGATGCTTCCTCAGTAACGGAAATGAAGGATTAAACAAACGGATATTCATTTCCTTCAACGGATATTCTTTAGAAACGAAAATGAACAAACGGAGTCATTTTCAACAGTTGTTTCATCAGAATTGGAAATGAAGGATTTAACAAACGAATATTCATTTCCTTCAACGGATATTCTTTAGAAACGAAAATGAACAAACGGAGTCATTTTCAACGGTTGCTTCATCAGAATTGGAAATGAAGGATTAGACAAACGGATATTCATTTCCTTCAACGGATATTCTTTAGAAACGAAAATGAACAAACGGAGTCATTTTCAACGGTTGCTTCATCAGAATTGGAAATGAAGGATTAGACAAACGGATATTCATTTCCTTCAACGGATATTCTTTAGAAACGAAAATGAACAAACGGAGTCATTTTCAACGGTTGCTTCATCAGAATTGGAAATGAAGGATTAAACAAACGGATATTCATTTCCTTCAACGGATATTCTTTAGAAACGAAAATGAACAAACGGAGTCATTTTCAACGGTTGCTTCATCAGAATTGGAAATGAAGGATTAAACAAACGGATATTCATTTCCTTCAACGGATATTCTTTAGAAACGAAAATGAACAAAGGAGTCATTTTCAACGGTTGCTTCATTAGAATTGGAAATGAATTGGGTTAATTCTAGACATATGACAAAACTTGCTGTGGTTTCTGTGCACTAAATTCCATAATTATGTACGCGTCCATAATTACGTAATTCCTTGCACAGTCCGCACAATGCATTTCATGATGTGTAGGGGAAGAAAATCAAACATGTGATGAGTGTGGCTAGACTACCATAGGGTCCTTTTAATTAGATCGACAAATGATCTCTTTAAATAGACCACCAAGGAGTCTTTTCAGCTATATCATCATATGATATTCCTAACCAGATTTTTGGATCAATCTGTTTAACTAGACCACTTAAGGGGTCGAATTTATAGAATAGTACTTCATAACCCAAGGGACCTAACTACAACGTAGAAGTCCATTAAGGATTTAAGATAGTACCTTTGGATATCCTACTATGAATTCCTTATACGAAGATATGGAAGATTCTACGAGGATTTGGATAACAAAAATTTGGATCACATATAATAACAATAATAATAATAATAATAATAATAATAATAATAATAATAATAATAACTATAATGTTGACAATAGTTATATAATTTTAACAGCAATAATAATTATTATAATATTAAGAATTATAACAAAAATACGAAAATTAACAATAACAATATAATTTTAACGATAATAATAATTATTATAAGAATAATACAAATATTAATGTGATACCTCCTGTATGGTTCATCAACAGGTGCATTCTCAGCACCGTATCCACTTTGTTGCACGTACGGAGATTCATACCCGTATCCATAATCCGGATACACTTGATGCGCCGGGTAATTTGGTTCATCTACAGGTGGAGTCGGAGTCTCGTTCAAGTCTGGCAACTGTGTTTTTTGATCAACAGGGACTCCAGACACAACCTCCTACTCCTCATTAGCGTCATTTACTCCCCATGCGTCGTTAGATTAGCGATTACATAAATAATTCTCGTCCCAAAATGATGACATTTTACAATATTGTGTTTGATACAGAGGAAATGAAGATGTACAAAACAAAGGAATTTAACCAACTTAACTTCTGTTTGAAGTCGAAGGCAGAGATGCATGGCTAAATAGACTTTTGAATTTACAATCATACTCCTCATATAGCTCTATACACTGCGTGTAGCTTTATTCACGTGCCTAGACAACATCGTATCAGTGTCAAATCTGTCTGACATACGTTGCGTATAGGTCTACACGCAGCGTCTTACTTTATGTACATACTCTGCGTATAGACCTATACGCAGCGTACGTCGGACTGATTTGACATGGTACTAGGTTTGACTGTCTGGTCGTGTACCTACCCCTTACCTACGCTCCGTATAGGTCTATACGCAGCGTAGAGGGGTTACCCTATACGCTGCGTATAGACCTATACGGAGCGTAGGTAAAATCTAAGTGTGTAGATAGCCAACCAAGGTGTGCATGATAGTGATATCCTTTTTTGATCCGAACCAAAACAACCCCTTTTTTGAATTGACCCATTTTGACCCGAACCCATTTTGACCCGCCACCCGACCCAACCTGACCCACCCATTTTGCAGGTATATCCGAAATACAATAAAGCCTTAAACCCTTGTACGCAAACATACGGACTTCTATTTGGGTTCTCATCTTTTCTTCACAAATGAGTTCTAACGAATATAGTACGGAAAACGTTGGTTGCAGGAATGAAAAATCCGGGAAAGCTCCGTCACAGGCGGCGGAGTGTGACGTCGGGCTAGCTCTAAACATGCTGAACCCTGAAACAACACACCCTAAAAAGATGAATTTCATCTTTGATCCTTCTCTCTATAACCATTCTCAACATCGAGCTTCTATCGACTTTGGCGGTGGCAGCGGTGGCGGTGGCCGCCTGCTGTTTGATAACTCAATGGCTACTAGCAGTCATATTGTATCTGGGACTTCGTTCACTAACCCTACAGGTGGTAAATCTAAAACCCTTTTGTATGATCATTTTCTTTCTCTTTTGGATGATGGAATTGATGTAACTTCAGGTAGTGAGATGCAGAAAATGCTTTTCACAGCTTCTCAGTTGCAAGAATTTGAAAATCAGACAATGATTTACAAGCACATTATGTCTTCAAACCCTATTCCTCCTCAGATGCTGTTGCCTTTGTCCACTCAATATAACAGTATCATTTCTTTCATCTTTTTCATATGATTGATTTTTTTAAGTTAAAGATCATAGTGGGTGTTTAGAGTTTTTATTATTCTGAAGTAGATGGGCAAATCTAAACATTCTTTTATGCTTGTATCTCATTATTTATCGTTTGAGGTTTGAGTAGATGTTACATAATTTATTATTTTCAACTGATTATTTATTGTCATTTTATATATAAATCTTAAAAAAGAATATGAATATGTTAAATCTTAAACATAAAATTATAAAACACACCCAACACTAATATTTTTGCTTTTTATATTATTTCATGTTACACAATCCATTCAAAATGCAACCTTGTAGCCCTTCTGCATTTAGGTTTTTGTAGAGTAGAAGACCAGCATGTATATCTTTCAAGATTTATGATCATAAGGATTTTATTTATCTCACACTGAATCTTTAACATTGTTTTTACTAAATTTGTTGGGTGGTAGGGTCAGATTCAGAGCCATGGAGGTGTAGAAGAACAGATGGGAAGAAATGGAGGTGTTCAAGAGATGTAATGCGTGATCAAAAATACTGTGAGCGCCATGCGCACAAGAACAGACCTCGTTCAAGAAAGCCTGTGGAAACTCAGTCTTTGAATACCAAAAATCTCAACAATAAAGATAATTACCATTCTCTCCTTCCTCCTACCCCTAGTATGCCCACTTCATGTCAACAATCCAGGTGGGTGTTTTTGGTATTAGCATTCATTTCACTGGCATGTATCATCATGGTAGTATTTATTGTTCTCTGTGAATGTTAGCACCCCAAAGTGTTTTATATTCACATATTTTTATTATTGTTATTATAAGTATTTATTATTGGTTTCTTGTTCTTATCTACAAATATAGTGTGGGTCAACTCCTTACACTGTGTGATTTGTTTTATGTTATTTATTGTGGTGGGGTTGCTTTAATTTCTGATTTAGGTGCACTGAGTGGTTCATGAGGGGTGGCACTATCCCTTTGTCTTCATCACAACAAAAGATCCAGAAACCAATGCCTTCACCAAGTGTTGGATCAAAAAGTGACCACCTTTTTCAAAATCTTGAGGGAAATCATCAAGCTTTGGTTGATGTAGACAACTGCTCTCTTAGCTTAATGCAACCTGGTGGAGATTATGCATGTGTTGATCAAGATTTCTTTCAAATGGGAATTGGGATGTTGAATGCGGATGGTTCGAACCCGCAGAGCCAATTGATACCCCATGGTTCTTGGTTGGGTGGGCCATTAGGCGAGGCGTTGTGCCCGGGGGTTGTGAGTTCACTTAACCAACCTACTAATGTGACATCTCCAAGTGATTCTAGTCATGGGCTTTGTTAGTTTTTAATTGGATGTTTTTGTTTCTTTTTAAAAGTTGGTTGGTTTTACCTAAATGCTTCAGTCACGTATAAATATATATAAAGTTTAATTAGATGCATATTTGAAAGCTAACTGTGACTATTGTATTTCATTATTTTTATGCTTTTTTGACACATATATACCTTTAAAATGTTGTGAATGTGAACACGGAGAACTCATTATCAATTGGGCCTTGGATGCCAGCTAGTTATTCTTCTTTTTTGGCTTTCTAAAAAGACATGTTTTATGAACCGAAAGCATGCATAGTTCACTTTACTAATCTTATTCAAAATAAAAATTGGGCGCTAAAACCAACCCAATAAGAATCCATATTTGAAATTGAAATTACTATACAATCAAACACTTTTATTCCATCTTTTTAAGTCTTCAGTTCTACACAACTTCATCAGTTAGAATCCTGAAACATTTCCAAATGGGTTGTGCAACATCTCATCTGCTAAACCATGATGAAGATTTCCCCAAAATTGGCAGCTCTGCCTTGAGCCATCATATCGTCTCTCTCACCTCCACCACTTATGGCCTCTTGACACTTGACCCATCTTCCTCAAAAGCCAAAACCACCATCTCAATCTTTCCCAAACCCGTGTCCGAAGCCATATCCGAATCACCACCTGAAGTCATAAACTCCTGGGAGCTCATGGCAGGTCTTGATTCTACCACCGAAAGCTTCCGCCTTTACCGACAACCCTCCAAAATCTTTCAAGAAAACTCAAATCTTGATCCTCAAGATCCAGTCATTCAAGAAATTTCAGATCTTGATCATAAAGATCCCATCTTTCTGATGGCCGGTCTTGATTCTACCAAAGAAAATCGACAATCCTCAATAATCTTTCAAGAAGACTCAAATCTTGATCCTAATCAAGTCTTTCAAGAAAATTCAGATCCTGATCATAAAAATCCGGTCTTTCATGATAATTCAAATGATGATCATAGAGATCCAATCTTTCTCATGGCGGGTCTTGATTCTAAGACCAAAAGCTTCCGCCTGTATCGACAACCCTCTAAAATCTTTCACGAAGGCTCAAATCTTGATCCTAAAAATTCAGTCTTTCAAGATATTTCAAATCATGATCATAAAAATCCAATCTTCCAAGAAAATGCAAATGTTGATCATAAAATTCCCATCTTTCTCAAACCTGTAACACCCAAAAGATTTTCACTAGATGAATTTGAAAATCTTTGCCCGCCAAAAGGTGAAAACAAGGTAGTGGTGTATACCACAACATTAAGAGGTGTAAGGAGGACGTTTGAAGCATGTAACACAGTGAGGACAGTGTTGGAGGGGTATGGAGTGTTTGTTTGCGAGAGAGACATATCCATGGATTCGGGTTTCCGAGAAGAACTCCGAGAGCTAATGATAGGGAAAGATAGCAAAGAGCTGGTGCCACCAAGGGTGTTTGTGAATGGTAGATACGTGGGTGGAGTTGATGAAGTGGTAAGGAGCATGGAAGATGGGAGTTTGGATCAGTTGCTTGAAGGTTTGCCTAAATCTAAAAGTGGGTATGTTTGTGATGGTTGCGGTGGTGTTAGATTCTTGCCTTGTTTTAGGTGTAATGGGAGTTGTAAGATGGTGGATTGGAAGGTAGAATTTGGCGGACGGCGGAAGAGGGTGGTGGCTCGATGTGGTGATTGTAATGAGAATGGACTCGTTCACTGCCCGATTTGCAGTTGATACATTAATCGTTAGACTGTCTCCATCGCTTAACACTTGAAGGGCGCCTTTTCCACATCACCCTGCCCGAACTAATTTCCTACTCTCTCCTATTTTCTATGGATTTCACATTCCCTCTCGTCCCCTCTCACAAGTTTAGCCCCTTCAACGGTCACCCGTCACAGGGTTGGAGATGGTCTTAGTTTTAGTGTAACTGCTCTTAGTTTATAATTGTTGCTGGTCTAGTTGTATATGCATATTATTTTGTGGTTGTAGCATGCTTGATTATAGACTAGGAGATTGTAGTCATGTTTTCCATATATTGTATGATTCAAGTTATATGAAAAAACCAATACTAAAAGGTAAGGATTGATTGGTGGGTGTGCAACTAGTACAAATTTTCTGTTTTGCAATTTGTATATAATCTATAAATGGTGTTATTCTTTATTATTGTGATAAGATACCAATTAATATCATTTCACGCAAACCTACCGTTACCTCAAGCGTAAAAGATTTCCTAACTAATCACCAAAAAATGGAATAGGGGCTTCTCGTACGCTCGTACGCGATTGTGAAATCACATGTTATAAAAAAGAATGTTGGAAATCGTATGTTGGTATGTTTGATGAAATCGCATGTTGGTTTTTTGTAGCAATTTCGCATGTTGGTAAATATGATGAAATCGCATATTGGTATATAAAGCAATTTCACATGTTGGTTTTTTCAACAAAATTGCATGTTAAAGAGTGAATTCGCACCAGATCGTATGACTGGGATGATCGCGTACATTTTGTACAATAAGAGCCACTGTACGTTAACCTGCCTATATATATATATATATATATATATATATATATATATATATATATAGTGTAAGGTTTATTGGAGAACACTAAAAAAGTAGGGAACAGTGGGGAACCGACTCAAACGAACTCCGATTGGACTCATTCTAGCGGTGTTGGAACCGTCTCGGCGAACCCTAACTAGGATCTCTTAACCCTAAACCCTAAATCATAACCCTTAAACCCTAAATATATTAACCATCACAAGTGGCCTAGTGGTGGAGTGACTTGGGTTCTCCAATGGAGACCCAAGTTCAATTCCCATTAGTGCCACTTTGGTGGCCACCGACACCCGCTTTAAAGCCGGACCGAGGACACTCGAGGTCTCGGGTTTGAAACATGTTTCTTACCCCTCTTTGATGGCTATGGGTATTTGCCGCCAGGGATCCTTGTCGGGTGGTGAACTGGGAAGGGAGATCCCTTCCGCGGTCAGGGGTACCGTGCAACTACCCTTTTTTTTAAACCCTAAATATATTAGGGTTTCACTTTTAGGGTTTAGCTTTAGGGTTTAGCCTTAGGGTTTAGCTTTAGGGTTTAGGGCTTAGCTTTAGGGTTTAGCTTTAGGTTTAACCTTTAGGTTTATAGTTTAGATTTTACGGTTTAGCTTAGGTTTTAGCCTTATTTTTTAGCTTTAGGGTTTAGAGTTTAGGAGTTAGGATTTAGGGTTTAGGGTTTAGGGTTAATAAATCTTAGTTAGGGTTCGACGAGCCGGTTCCTACGACGCTGGAATGAGTCCAATCGGAATTCGTTTGAGTCGGTTCCCCGCTATTCCCCACTTTTTTAGTGTTCCCCAATGAACCTTCCCCTGTATATCTATACTATATATAATATACATATCCAAAGGACTTCTTAAGGTAATTGAAATTTCCTTAAAACACCCCTAAAACATAATGTACAAGTCTTTTCAGCATCAGAAAACATCAATTTCCACTTATACCCCTCTACTAAAAAACACGGGATACTATTAGGGTTTCACCTTCATTCATTTCAAAACATTTCAAAATCGCCCGCTTCTCTGCATCTCTCTCTCTCTCTCTGGCGATTCCAGATCTAGATCTGGATCTAGGGTTTTTCTCTAAGGATTCAAGATCTAGCCTTTCTCATTAACATCAGATTGATAAACAAATCTCAATGCGTTTTCCATTCAGATCTCAATCTCATCTCGCACCTGCTCTCCCTCTCTTCAACCTTGGTGATACGGATGCTACTCAGAAGGATCTTACATCTGGTACGCAATATCTTCTTCCTATAAACCCTAAACTTAATGGTGACGGTGGAAAGGGTGGTCGGATATGTTCGAGTTAAAATCTAGGGCTTCCATGCCGTTCGGAACCAAAACATGGTGGAAAGGGTGGTCGAAGTGTTTTGGTTCCGAACGGCATGGAAGCCCTAGATTTTAACTCGAACATATCCGACCACCCTTTCCACCATGACCATTAAGTTTAGGGTTTACAGGAAGAAGATATTGCGTACCAGATGTAAGATCCTTCTGAGTAGCATCCGTATCACCAAGGTTGGAGAGAGAGAGAGCAGGTACGAGATGAGATTGAGATCTGAATGGAGAACGCATTGAGATTTGTTTATCAATCTGATGTTATTGAGAAAGGCTAGATCTTGAATCCTTGGAGAAAAACCCTAGATCCAGATCTGGAATCGCCAGAGAGAGAGAGAGAGAGAGAGGTGCAGGGAAGCGGGCGATTTTGAAATGTTTGAAATGAATGAAGGTGAAACCCTA